>NC_142412.1:5902500-6202500 GCF_059441095.1 Idiotropiscis lumnitzeri
AAGACATGACCTGTTTATTATAATTATTTATTTATTTATACCAAGACATTTGTTTTTCGTCTCATTTCTTTAGAAAAAGCTACATTTGTCTGCAAAAAAACAATCGACGTAGAACCATTTTCGATAATAATACAATATTACACAATTTTAGGTTGCAATTTCATTTAATAAAACATTGACAATTATCTTTTGAAACACCATGTATGACTCACTTTTCATTTGTTATTCAACAAGCAAAACAGTGGCGATCAAAGTCGTGCCAACTAAATGACATCTCATATGCATCTGACTGCAATAGTATCTCACATTCAAATTTACAATTACAGGTAATGGAAATGACTACTGGTGACCTCGATTCCACTGCATTTCAGTCAGAATACCTCAAACATCATAAAAATCAAAACGTTGTGTATTATTTCTCATTCTAAACATCGAAAGAAATACTGTATAATGGCCTGGCGACGTTAGCATAGTTTATAGCATATAGCATAGCTTAGCTCTTCTGCATCAAGTGAGTTACGCGCTCTTTGACGCCGATACAGATCAAAATAAGGCTGTCTCCGTCTCACGGTCACTTCTGCTCACCCCAACAGCCTTCCCCGTTGCTACCACATGGAGATTCGATGGTTTTTTTTATTCGCCTCTTCAAAATCATGTCCGATGGTCTTCTCTGGCTCCCGTTTTAGCCTGTCAATCAAATAACGATGTAGGCGGGACTTCCGGTTCAAAATCGATCTCAGAATTTTCTCTATTTTGACATGACTTTCGTTGCAATTACATACTGTCGCATGAACAATTTGCTAACTAAAGCACTAATAATAATAATAAATTAAAAAAATAATGCTGTAGTGCGTTGCAACAGCATATGACATTCGTGTCGGCAAAAGAGGAGGAACATATTACATTCGTGTCGGCAACTCAAGAGATGTTTGAAGGAGAAACGATACGAACAAACATATCAGATTCCACGGTTACCAAAGACTATTGTAGAGATCTAAAGTGAAGCTTAATTCCCCTTTCCTTCTTTGCTTTTAAAATCTGCAGCGGACAACCGCGGAATCGGCTGGTCCGGTGGTGCAAGATAAATCAGAGGATTGGCATGCTTGTGTGTGTTTTTTCAGCAAATGTACCATTATTTACCCTTTTTGATAAAATAGGTACAAAATTGCGACGGTCATAAACAATGCGCACACGTCGTTCTACTTTACGTAGAGTTCCCATTTCATTATACTAAAAACAGCACACCCGGGAATAAGGAACACGTAAGGTATTTACAAAAAGTAAAAAGTCATGGGAGTTACTGACACCTAGGGGTAGAAACAGCGCACAGCTCTGGTAGAAATCTGTCGAGTCCGCCTTCAGCCCACCCAGCAAATAATTTATTTATGTATGTATTTAAGTTTAGAGGGTAATGGCAGCGTGACGTCAATACGTCGGTAGCGCGTCCTCGCCAGTGTGACGAATAAATGTTATATTCATAAGTTTGTGGGAAGGAAGTCATGCTTTGTTTCACTTACTAACGGGTTCAAGCAATGTATTTTTTCGTCCAGACATTATTTTAAACAGAAACCAATTATTAATTATTTGATCCAAACTTTCTGTATAAAGTGTATTTTCAATATTGACTTTCATCCCCTTAGCGTTTTGTTCTTTTTATGAGAACTGTTGAATGTGATTTTATTTTGTTGTATATTACATGTTAAATACTTTTTCAGAAAGGGTGTCTAATTTATGTACAAGCTTGCTGACGAAAACAATTCAGTATTGTATATGGGCGCATTTCAGTCTTGTTTATGAGCAAACCAATTTTCAGTTGTGTGTTTTTTTTTTTTTAATTTTCAGCGTTTCAGTATTGTAAATTAGTGCATTTCACTTGTATTTGGGAGCAAAACGAAATCAGTAGCACGTATGAGAGTGTTTCGTTGTGCGTATGAAAGCGTTTCAGTAGTGTGTATGTGACCATTTCAGTTGTGTGTATGGGAGGTTTTTTCACGTAGGTGTGTCAAAGGATTTCAGTAGATTATATGCGCACGTTTCAACGTGTTGTGTGAGTGTGTTTCACTTGAGTGTGTGCGCGTATTTCACCATAGTGTGTGAGAGGTATTTATATATGACGTCATCGGAACTCCTTTCCTTAGTCTTTCAAAGTCAAACATGTCCGCTGCCCAAAAGTCATGAAGTGGCCGAACTCAAGCAATGCCATAACTTGGTGACATACTGCATAGAATATATATTTAATATAATCCATATTTGTGTTGATTATTCTCTTAAAATAACGCTTTTGCTCATTTAGTAAACATGCATGCTTTTAATTTGGAGGTTGCATTTTTTTTAAGACGATCGGGACAGCCAATAGGAAGTCGTGTAGTCGCTGGCGTTCATGTGACGTTTGAGGATGGGCATTCTTTTTTTAATTTATTATTATTATTAGTGCTTAAGTTAGCAAATTGTTCATGCGACAGTATGTAATTGCAACGAAAGTCATGTCAAAATAGAGAAAATTCTGAGATCGATTTTGAACCGGAAGTCCCGCCTACATCGTTATTTGATTGACAGGCTAAAACGGGAGCCAGAGAAGACCATCGGACATGATTTTGAAGAGGCGAATAAAAAAACCCATCGAATCTCCATGTGGTAGCAACGGGGAAGGCTGTTGGGGTGAGCAGAAGTGACCGTGAGACGGAGACAGCCTTATTTTGATCTGTATCGGCGTCAAAGAGCGCGTAACTCACTTGATGCAGAAGAGCTAAGCTATGCTATATGCTATAAACTATGCTAACGTCGCCAGGCCATTATACAGTATTTCTTTCGATGTTTAGAATGAGAAATAATACACAACGTTTTGATTTTTATGATGTTTGAGGTATTCTGACTGAAATGCAGTGGAATCGAGGTCACCAGTAGTCATTTCCATTACCTGTAATTGTAAATTTGAATGTGAGATACTATTGCAGTCAGATGCATATGAGATGTCATTTAGTTGGCACGACTTTGATCGCCACTGTTTTGCTTGTTGAATAACAAATGAAAAGTGAGTCATACATGGTGTTTCAAAAGATAATTGTCAATGTTTTATTAAATGAAATTGCAACCTAAAATTGTGTAATATTGTATTATTATCGAAAATGGTTCTACGTCGATTGTTTTTTTGCAGACAAATGTAGCTTTTTCTAAAGAAATGAGACGAAAAACAAATGTCTTGGTATAAATAAATAAATAATTATAATAAACAGGTCATGTCTTATGGAAGCATTAAAACTTCATTGAAGATTCCTGTGCATTGATGGCGAGCCTCCCAGCGTAAAGAACCAAGCACCATGGTCATTGAGGAAACTCGACGGTGTGGTAGGAGACTTTTTTTTGGGACTGTAGGAGGAAACCAGAGGACCCATGCAGGCATGGGAGAACATGCAAACTCAACACAGGATGGCCGCATCCCCGATTGGAATCCTGGATCTCTGCACTGCGAGGCAGACGTGCCAACCACTCGATCGCCGTGGCGCCCATCCATTAAATGTTAAATAAATTATTATTTTTTTTAAATGTTGGATTGTTAAGCGAGCGTGTCATAGTGTTTGTTTGTATGAGCGCATTTCACTAGTGTGTATGAGCACTTTTCAGTAATGTGTATGAGCGCATTTCACACATGTGTATGAGTGCATTTCACACATGTGTATGAGCGGATTTCACACGTGTGTATGAGCGCATTTCAGTATTGTGTATGAGCGACATTTTCACCCATGTGTATGAGCGCATTTCAGTAATGTGTATGAGCGCATTTCACACATGTGTATGAGCGGATTTCACACGTGTGTATGAGCGCATTTCAGTAATGTATATGAGCGCATTTCACACATGTGTATGAGCGCATTTCACACATGTGTATGAGCGGATTTCACACGTGTGTATGAGCGCATTTCAGTAATGTGTATGAGCGACATTTTCACCCATGTGTATGAGCGCATTTCACACATGTGTATGAGCGCATTTCACACATGTGTATGAGCGGATTTCACACGTGTGTATGAGCGCATTTCAGTAATGTGTATGAGCGACAACATTTTCACCCATGTGTATGAGCGTATTTCACTAGTGTGTATGAGCGCATTTCAGTAATGTGTATGAGCGCATTTCAGTAATGTGTATGAGCGACATTTTCACCCATGTGTATGAGCGCATTTCACACATGTGTATGAGCGGATTTCACACGTGTGTATGAGCGCATTTCAGTAATGTATATGAGCGCATTTCACACATGTGTATGAGCGCATTTCACACATGTGTATGAGCGGATTTCACACGTGTGTATGAGCGCATTTCAGTATTGTGTATGAGCGACATTTTCACCCATGTGTATGAGCGCATTTCAGTAATGTGTATGAGCGCATTTCACACATGTGTATGAGCGGATTTCACACGTGTGTATGAGCGCATTTCAGTAATGTATATGAGCGCATTTCACACATGTGTATGAGCGCATTTCACACATGTGTATGAGCGGATTTCACACGTGTGTATGAGCGCATTTCAGTAATGTGTATGAGCGACATTTTCACCCATGTGTATGAGCGCATTTCACACATGTGTATGAGCGCATTTCACACATGTGTATGAGCGGATTTCACACGTGTGTATGAGCGCATTTCAGTAATGTGTATGAGCGACAACATTTTCACCCATGTGTATGAGCGTATTTCACTAGTGTGTATGAGCGCATTTCAGTAATGTGTATGAGCGCATTTCAGTAATGTGTATGAGCGACATTTTCACCCATGTGTATGAGCGCATTTCACACATGTGTATGAGCGGATTTCACACGTGTGTATGAGCGCATTTCAGTAATGTATATGAGCGCATTTCACACATGTGTATGAGCGCATTTCACACATGTGTATGAGCGGATTTCACACGTGTGTATGAGCGCATTTCAGTAATGTGTATGAGCGACATTTTCACCCATGTGTATGAGCGCATTTCAGTAATGTGTATGAGCGCATTTCACACATGTGTATGAGCGCATTTCACACATGTGTATGAGCGGATTTCACACGTGTGTATGAGCGCATTTCAGTAATGTGTATGAGCGACAACATTTTCACCCATGTGTATGAGCGTATTTCACTAGTGTGTATGAGCGCATTTCACTAGTGTGTATGAGCGACAACATTTTCACCCATGTGTATGAGCGTATTTCACTAGTGTGTATGAGCGCATTTCAGTAATGTGTATGAGCGCATTTCAGTAATGTGTATGAGCGACATTTTCACCCATGTGTATGAGCGCATTTCACACATGTGTATGAGCGGATTTCACACGTGTGTATGAGCGCATTTCAGTAATGTATATGAGCGCATTTCACACATGTGTATGAGCGCATTTCACACATGTGTATGAGCGGATTTCACACGTGTGTATGAGCGCATTTCAGTAATGTGTATGAGCGACATTTTCACCCATGTGTATGAGCGCATTTCAGTAATGTGTATGAGCGCATTTCACACATGTGTATGAGCGGATTTCACACGTGTGTATGAGCGCATTTCAGTAATGTGTATGAGCGACAACATTTTCACCCATGTGTATGAGCGACAACATTTTCACCCATGTGTATGAGCGTATTTCACTAGTGTGTATGAGCGACAACATTTTCACCCATGTGTATGAGCGTATTTCACTAGTGTGTATGAGCGCATTTCAGTAATGTGTATGAGCGCATTTCACTAGTGTGTATGAGCGAAAACATTTCACCTATGTGTATGAGCGCATTCTACTAGTGAGTGTGAGAGCGATTCCTGAATTATGTCCCGAACGGCGCCTCATACACTTGGCCCTAAACACACTTGACTACACTTGCGCTGGCATGAAAATCAAATTTTGCCCGTTTTTAACGTCAAGCATACAGGCACCAATTTATCTAAATTGGGACCTCTGGCTCGGGTTTAGCTTGGCAAATATGAGGTGGGGAAGTAACTCTTCCATTATATATATATATATATATATATTTATATATTTATTATATATATTGTATATTTTTTTTAAGTATTTTTGAAGGTGCGGGGCTGAGAGGGATATGTGTTCAGTGAAGCCCTGATATGTTTTCTCCATGTTTAATTTGTTTTCGAATAAAGTATGCCAACTCCCCCATTTTAATTTAATTGAATAATCCAGAACCAGTTAAGAGTAAATGAGCTAAAGATCTAAACATTAAACTACTAATTTCTAAGATAACGGCAAACTGACTTGCATCTTTAAATTGTATAGTTTTTCACACTGTGACTTTATTACCTCAATTGCAGAGAATATCGTGTGTTTATTAAATCTTAAGTGAAAACTTTGATGCCCCGCCCCCGTCATATAGTATTTCGGAAACAAAAAATTTTAGCCCCAGTGTTTGTCTTTTCAATGGGCACTGTCGGAGGCGTGGCGCGGGCTCCGGGGGAATAACGCCGCCGGATCGCGAGTCGGCATCGTTTATGGTCGGAACTACGACGGTATCTGATCGTCTTCTATGTCCACCTCCGTGAAAGTAATTGCCCAATGGTTCCCGCGGAGGAGAGCTGCCAGGCGGACGCATACTGCAATAACGGCCGCCCTGGCGCTCTGGAGGATTTTATCCTCGAAATTTCTTCTATGTGCCCATTCCAGCGGGCAACTTGCGAACAATGGTGTCCGACCATGGAAGGCTGTTGGCGGACGCGGCGCGGCTCACAGCCCGCCCTCAGGCACGGATGGACCAAAAAAAACTGACTGATGCACTTTTCTAAAACCCAATTCCTGATCTGAATCATTTTGCAGGAACTTTTGTTGCCACGGAGAATGACTGCCCAGGCTTCAGGATGTCTTTCTTGTAAAGCTGACCCAAACATGACAAATCAGATTTTGATACGACGTTCATTGTGACCTCGATGAGCGGAAGCTAGATGAACGGCAATCAATCAATCATGCGTGGCGGTTTATTCAGGATTCACAAAATTTACGCCCCCTAGTGGCAGCACCAATTTCTTTATTATTTTTTTTGAGACATCTATTTGAGGATTTGCTTGAGTTGCTTTGAGTATGAACTGTGCTATATAAATAAAGCTGCCATGTCTTGCCTAGAGTGGGCCTCTTCTAAAAATAACACACAGTGATGGAACATTGTGATTTCCTGCAATTATCAAACTTTGATTGTCCAATATTTCCCTTATGAGATAATGCCTCTCATAGCAAATGTGTACAGCGCGAGCTGAAAGGTGCTTTTCTTAAAATGATTATTATATAGTGTGGTGCCAATTTTTGCTACTTCTGTACTGTTTGTACAATTAAGCCACGCGTCATTTTCTCGGCTTCTAACGTACCGACCAAGCAATTTTATCATCGACTGTCCTTACGTTAATCAATGGGCCTGATTGCTATCACCACTTGCAATGATGCTGAGGAGGGCGGATGGAGAGGAGGGGGGCAGATAATGCGCACCTCCACTAAAATGCATTCAATTTGATCCATTGTTGTGTGTGGTCAACGTTAAAAAATGAGGACGTGAAATTGTCAGAATGTGATAGTTAAGTTCTTTTTGCACTGAAATGAAATGTAAGGGCAACTACAAAGATAATTATGACAGACTGGCTTGATGGAGTTCAATTCAACTGCACAAGAAGAAAAGTGTGAGAGTGTACCTCTCCATTAGAGTGGTGTCTCGCAGCACAATGGCCATGAAGGAAATACTGGACAATCAAATTAATGACTTTCCAGGCTTCAGGATGCCTTTCTACACTATATAAAGGAAACATGTCAGGACGCAATTGTGAGCGATGGTACCACTTCTGTCCTTTAGTTTCCAATTGGACGGCATGTGATATTAAATCAGCATTCCGTGAATATACTCAGGACCCAAACCATTCAGAGAACTATAGACCAGTAGCAGATTTTTTATTAGCATTGACTTCAGGAGTGTTAGTCCGTCCAATAATGGCTATTCACGCGCGCGCGCGCGCACTACTCAAAGACACGATTCATGGATATTGACGCACTAATAATTTCCAATCTGACTATGAAAGTCGTTAGTCTGGCTGATTCGGCTGACAAAGGAAAATTTCACTCTCTCTCTCTCTCTGTATAAAGGTCGTCGGACCTCCTACGGGGCTATTGTATGGGGACCGAGGGTTCACTGTACTCCATAAAATTTACAAAAAGCGAGGTGAAACACTCAACCAGGGCTGCTTTTTTGAACATTTCTCGAGGGCCATGGCGAGCCATTTAAAAAAAGCTGCATCATTACATAAAGTTTACCCAGCTTTTTGGACATATTTCGTTCCCGGAGGGTCCAAAAATGCCTGTGTCGGTTCTGCAGGAGTCACTGAGAAAAACACAGAAACAATTAGTAATGGTAAATATTTGAGATATGATGTGTCATTTCACAGCCAGCCACTAGGGGGCTTCAAAGGAAACACAGTAAAGAGAGCATTACCAGTTGCCAGGATGGCGGAGCGGTCTAAGGCGTTGCGTTCAGGTCGCAGTCTCCCCAGGAGGCGTGGGTTCGAATCCCACCTCAGACAGAGCCCATTGAAAGTACCAAGCAAGAACAAAGCAAACACAGTCAAGATAGCATTACCAGTTGCCTGGATGGCGGAGCGGTTAAATCCATCATGTAAATCAAACATCTACTACTTCTCTCCCAAGTGACACACACACACCAATATCAATCTCTTGATTGCTAAAAGTTAGTGTCAAACAGCGCATATATTAGCATCGCTCCTCTCCGGATGCGTAGTACGAAGCCGCGGCGGGCTCAGTTTTAATTAGTTTTCGAAGTTTAGTTTATTAGTTTCAATTAGTTGCCATTTGATTCCCCATTTTTTTTTTTTTTTGGCCGCAATGAGGAGATCGTCCACATACTGCAGGAGCACTGAGCCTTGGGGTAGCGCACATGAAAATAACAAGTCCTTCAAGACCTGATTAAAAATTCCTGGCGAATTCTTAAAGCCCTGAGGGAGTCTTTTGTACTGCAATTTTGTGTTTCACTACCTATCAGCTATATAGTGATCTGTGTAGGGAACGTATCCATTTTGTTGTGAGTGAGTTTTTCTGCTCATGACTAGCATAAAGCGCCAGCCCTTTCAAGCCACAGTGGACAACACGGTCTAAAACTCTGTCAAAGCCAGCTTTATTTAGTATTGTTGGGTACTCTAATTAGTATTGGCTTCTGTTCAGTGACATATAATAAATGGCGCACCTTCAAAAATGCTTAAAAAAAATATACAATATATATAATAAATATATAAATATATATTAGAAAGAGCAACAGCTTTGTGTGAGGCCTACGAGCACGTCCTGTCGCTGCTGGAGAACGTTTTCACGCCCATGTTCTGCCACAGTGACGAGGTAAGGCGGCACCTTTGCGCCGTTTTTGCGGTGCAAAAGCTTACAGCACCTGGTATTCCCAGGCGGTCTCCCATCCAAGTACTAACCAGGCGGGGGGCGTGACTTGCCTTCATTCTTGTGACAGGTAAGTCACGCCCTCATGGAACATCAGCTGATATTTTCTAGATTTTTTTCATTAAGAGGACTACAACTCCCAGATGACCGCTCAGTTGTGCCTTAGGCTGCCCACAATAAATGGCCACTCTATAATGTGCTGTTTTACTGTATTTCTCATGGGAGCTCACATTTGATGTCAATAAACCCAAAATATTGTGCAGCTGGCTTTTATATTCTCACAAGTTGAAATGGACAAGCGTGCGTGAGCAAAAAAAGACGCTCTCTCACAAACACACACCTCAAAGAAGTGGTCTAAAAGGAAAGCTTGGACTCTCCAAATAATTCATAACTCACTTCCTGTTCATATTAGACGTTAAAAAATATCAAATTTTTCGGGGACACGGCGTTTGTTTATTAATCACTAGGTTGTGTGATGTGTCTAAACATTAAAAAAAATAACATAATAATGAAAATATAGTCAAACTTAAATAAAATAAAAAAGGTACAGAGCAGTAATTGAACCCGTGACTCAAAGGAATAAATATAGCAGCTTCGAGGTGACTTGTAATTGCACAACCCACACGGAGTGGGATGAGCATCAAATTGACTTGGTTGTTTTTGGGTAGCTTTCCTGGGGTTGACCGCCAGGAGCGCGCGCCTCACATCGTGTTCCTCTACGATGAGTGGGGGGGAGTTAATAAATATATATATATATATATATATGTGTTTCCTTTGTTCTTGCTTGGTACTTTCAATGGGCTCTGTCTGAGGTGGGATTCAAACGTTTCCAATGTAAATTTCCACATTTATAGTGTAAAAAGGCATCCTGAAGCCTGGGAAGTCATTAATTTGATTGTCCAGTATTTCCCTTATGAGATAATGCCTCACATAGCAAATGTGTACAGTGCGAGCTGAAAATGCAGAAAAGAAAGAACAGAAATAGCAAACAGGCCAACAAGTAGTTGACCGACTCCCGATTGAAATGCGTTGTGCTAAACTGCCAATTGTCCCGTCGAAGAGAGCCGCAGTTGCGACCTGATGTCTCGACAGGCCCAGCACAAGTTCTCAGTTTGTAGGGAATATGCTGGCGATTTATGTCGAACAGTTCGAAAAAGTCTGAACGGTATCCGTCAATGGTATTGAATGAGTTAAGAGGCAAGGCCTTGTAGTGAACAAGGAATTGAAGAATACATCCTCATTTTTTTTCTGCAGCTCTATACAAACACGTATTAATCACTACACCCTTCCCATGATTTGGATATAAATACCCTCAAATTAAAGCGGAAAGTCTGCAATTAAATCATAGTTGTTAGTTTAATTTCAAATCTATGGTGGTGGTTTAAAAATGCCGTTCTGCCGTTGTGGGACGCGTCTAAAACACTTAAAAGAGCTAACTCCCTGCTCTATCATGTAAATCCCCATTCAAATTAGTTGGGCATTAGAGCCCTCAGCAGTAATGTCAGAGAGACTGAATGAGATGGGGGACTTAAGCACCTAACGAACAATGAAATTCCCAAGCCTTGGGACAGGACAATTAAGAAGCAGGCTTAGCCAATGATCACAGCGCCCCGTCGTGCCGCTCGGCGAAACTACAATGCCACGTGGCTGCTTGCTCTGTCGTTAGAGCTTTCGCAAAGGCCGGCTTCTTGAGGAGCCGCACACAGCGGCAAGTTCACTGTGGTGTCTTGATTCATATCGTGCTGTGGCTTTCTCTCACGGGAGAAAAGTCGTCAATGCATAAAATAAAATTTACAAAAAAACTGAAAAAAATATTGAAAAATTTAAATAAAAAAAATAAGAAGAAATTATGAAAATTTTTGTTTCTAAAAACGTGATCCCTGAAAATGTGCCCCAGGTGTTTTGGAGCATTTTTTGGCCGTGTAGCTTCTTATCCTGTGTGACATGCTTAATGAGGGCTTTAACGTGAACCGCGAAGTAGCGAGGGGTAAACATGCAAAAAAGGGCAAAAGTCGGACTTTCAAAAATTCATAACTCACTTCCTGTTCATATTAGACGTTCCTTAGGGGAAGAACGCTACGAAAATCCAACATTAAGCAAGATACAACATATTGACTGTCACTGAACTGTGATTTTGAGAAAAAGTGTCCCAGTTCGATCGCATTTTTGACCCCCGAAACATGCACAAAAAAAATACTTGAATGGTAAACAAAATACATGATAGAAATGATGGAAAAATACTGCAGATTGATCTGTGAAACAGGCAGACTTTAGCAATGGGGGGTTGGTCGAGGGGTGGCGGTGGGGGGTGGGGGGCCCACAACCCTGGAAAGTTTTTTTTCAACGGTAATTATCGATATGATGAAGGCCATTTCAATATAATATATTTTGTACATATTGTATTTTCCGGGCTATAATAACGGTGTTGCAAAGTCTGATTATTCACCGTGGAAACAAAAGCTCCGGCAACATGACTCAGATGATCCCATCTTCTTGAAATTTTTCAAAGGCGACGTTGTGATGCAGCAGCTCTCTAAGGGACTTTGTCCTCGACGAGAGGTTTGGAATAAACTTCCATGACTCACTGAAGTTGCATTTGAGGAGTCTCAAACTGATCAGAATCCACGTTTGTGTCTTTCCCAGAACCGAGCCGCTTCGCAGGAGGCCCTTAAACGTCACAAAATTCGGCAGAGAGTAAGATCATTGTCTTGAGTCTTTTCTGACTAATTTTCAGTCGGATTCGTCAAAAGGGCACCGTGCAGTACGTGAAAATTAAAATAAAAACAAATTTTTGATTCCACTTGGCGGCACTGTGTGTATAACAAAATAATAACATTAAGATGTCTTCAGGTCGGGACGTTTTATTTACAGGTGAAGGTTTGGATTTTTAGGAGCATGTGCAGGGGAGTTATTAAGCATTTATTTATTTGTATTAGGTTCATTTTGTCTTCTTATTATTGATATTTGACTGATTCATTAAAAGCAGACAATTATGTTTTAGGTTAATTTTTTACCTGACATGTTTCGGCGAGTCTTTCGCCTTCTTCAGAGTGTCGCATGATGGTGTCTTGAGACCCGTCTTTATCAGCTGATGTTCCATGAGGGTGTGACTTACCTGTCAAAAAAATTAAAAATCAGAGCAGTAAAAGAACAAGCACAACATGAACATTACAAATCAGCAATCACTGACCACTGCAAAAGGGAAAACCACATCATGGACCGGGAGAAGGGCAGGGTCATCCGCACCGAAGAGAACAAACAACAGCGCTGCACTCGGACAAAACACGTAGGTGACTTTAAAAGAGTGACCGAAATTGCACACATGCAACTGTTTATCATAATGTCATAATTTGATATGTACATTTGAAGAGAATTTTTTTCAGCATGGGCACAAGAATTCCACCGAACATCGCCAGTTCAATGGGATTTTGGTTAAGTCCGCAAATAATTGTGGACAATATACTTTGGCTGCGCGCTCGAATAATTTTACTCGTATATACTTCAATGAGGGTGTAGTGTGGGTATCGGGATCTTTAACACGCCCTAACACGAAGCTGACTCTCCAACCGCCACAGCCTTTTAATGACGAAATTATAAAATAAACAAAAACACTGTTCAACAACATAAAATAAAATAAAAAATCACATCATACTTACATTTATAAACTTTAATCCTCAAGAACATTATTCTCAGGTTGACCGAAAGACGAGGACACGGGAGCGCCTCGGGCATGTTCTTCTTCCTTGTGTAGGCGAATGACGTTTTAAGGTGCCCATTGAAAGTACCAAGCAAGAACAAAGCAAACACAGTCAAGAGAGCATTACCAGTTGCCAGGATGGCGGAGCGGTCTAAGGCGTTGCGTTCAGGTCGCAGTCTCCCCAGGAGGCGTGGGTTCGAATCCCACCTCAGACAGAGCCCATTGAAAGTACCAAGCAAGATCAAAGCAAACACAGTCAAGAGAGCATTACCAGTTGCCAGGATGGCGGAGAGGTCTAAGGCGTTGCGTTCAGGTCGCAGTCTCCCCAGGAGGCGTGGGTTCGAATCCCACCTCAGACAGAGCCCATTGAAAGTACCAAGCAAGAACAAAGCAAACACAGTCAAGAGAGCATTACCAGTTGCCAGGATTAAAAACTTTGTCTTCTGGGAAGCATTTCTGCATGTTTGTGCTAGACCAAACTAGTCGTAACATGGCGTTCTGATTAATATTGTTTGTGGAACATGAGTTAAACAGTAAAATTCATTCGTTTTTATCCATCTCAGAGGGCGGCCATTTTGCCACTTGCTGTCAACTGAAAATGATATCACAGTTGCTTGGTTCAGGTCAGGGCCAATCACAGTTCAGCTTGCGAACGTGACATGACCAAACTCAGAAAACAAGTGAGCTGTGATTGGTCATTACTAACAATGTAACGATTAATTGAAAATCGATTTAAACTGCTTAAAATCTGCGTCAATGAAAAAAAAAATAAAAGAATCAATATCAAAATTTTGATCACAAAAGAATTTGCAATCATAGTCAAATTCTTTGTGTATTTATTTATTTTCATGTTTAGTCCAGGCACTAACAATCACTGATAATCATAATTTTGCGTTTATTGAAAGAAATATCGGATAAGAGTGATTAAATGACAGTATTATTCAAAACTGAACCTTGTGGGGTTTTTTTTTCAAATAGGAGACAGGACTCCATTTCTTTCGGAAGCAGCTATTAATGATCTTTCATTTGGATCTCATCACAGATGCCACGGGGGGAAAATTAATTTGTTGACAAATTAAGATTGTCTTAGCCCGAGGGCGGTGCTGTTTGCAATGCAAATCTTACCTTTCTGCTCTTGTACATCAGCTGATAAAGACGGGTCACAAGACACATTACAACAATATATATGTCTTTGAAAAACCACAGCCATGGTGCTACTTTGTATAGTGTTTTCCACACAACTATCTCTAACCATGAACAAATGCACTCGAGGCATGTTTTGAATAAAAACAAACGAAAAACACTTACCTCTCCGTTTCAACAGCAGTTCGAACTTCGCATACCTCCGTTTAAATGCTGTATGACACAAATACGTGCAAATAAATAAACAGGTGTTTCAACAAATTATCATACTAAAATTAATCCGGCCCGCCGAATTTGAAAAAAAAAAAAATAAACCTTGTTAATGTTTTATTTTCAAAATAGTGTGGTTTCCCCACCAGCCACGGACCTGTTCCCCGTTAGCCGCGCACACCTGACTCCCATCTGCTCCCCGAATCAATGGACTATTTAACCACCCCGTGCCGACAGCTCAGCGTCGGTGCATTTCTCCAGCTACACCCCCAGGAGCCACTTTGTCAGCTACACACACATACACGCACAAACACACACACACACTACAGTAGGATTATTCTAAAATTTCACATGCAGGTAATTTTTTTGACAGGTAAGTCACACCCTCATGGAACATCAGCTCAAGACACCATCATGCGACACTCTGAAGAAGGCGAAAGACTCGCCGGGGGAGAACATGCAAACTCCACACAGGACGGCCGGAGCCGGAATCAAACAAAAGTTCACCAAAAAAGAAAAAAACTATGCTGAGAATCTGTGACGTGAGGCTTATGAAGTAATAAAGCACTGCATCAACGAATTTTCAGATCTCCGGCGTTCAACACACCATTGGGACACTTCGAATACCTGGTGAGAACATTTTTGCGATCATTAGTTTTAGTTTTATAATCATAAGGTCATTGAATTGCTGTTATGAGCGTCTATTGCTCGGTAGTTTCAATGGGCTCTGTCTGAGGTGGGATTCGATTAAATGATGTGCACAACCTCACACGGTTCCCGGTCCTTTTGCGGGGCACATGAAGGACGTGAGCGTCCACGACCGCTGCGAAGTCCCTATTGTTTTTGTAGAAATTATTATTATTATTATTTTTCCATCTGTCAGAAAGGGAAGTGAGACTTTTTTTGAAAATCGGTGTGAACTCGCAGCAAACAATAGAGAGGGAAAGGGGGGAGGGGGAAAAAAAAAAAAAAAACGCCGTTTGAAGAATAACACGCTCCGTCTCCTCCTTGCCCCCTCGTCGTCTTGTTTTTTGTCAAGTTTATAACAAATAATGGACATATGCTTAATTGGACACCAACTGGCAGTTTACATTTAAAGGAGACATAGTCCAAAGACTCCACGATAGTTTCTAATTATGCCAGTTTATTGCTCAGGATTTACTGCATTCACATTTTTGACTACTTTCTGCTCACAGTATGTTCATCCATCCGTCCGTCATCTGATCGGCTTCTCCTCACTAGGGTCGCCTGTTCCGGCTGACATTTTTAGTCATTAACTGTCAAATATGCATTGTTTGTAACGAAGGTGAACGAGGTTTTATAAGACTTCCGCGTTTTTAATGGTGATTTATTTTGACGGCGACGCCAAAGAGTCACTTTCCCCATCGAGAGCCTGCTGACGTACTGTGTCTCCACCTGGTACAGCGGCTGCACTGAGGCGGACAGAGTGAGGCTCCAGAGGACAGTCAAAACAGCGCAAAGGATTATTGGCTGCCCTCTCCCCTCGCTGTCGGGCGGCAAACTCTAAATATTTTAATCTCACCTGCCACAAAAGGAATGCCCTTCGGGGTCCGCTCTGGGGATTCTGAGTGGCGCATTATCACCTCGCATCCGCTCGCCTGACTGTCAATCACAAATGAGCTGGGGTTGGCGTGACAAATCAACGTGAGCTCTAAAATCAGCACATTTTCTGTCAGATACCAGTTAGTCACCGCTCATCTCCCGTTTCCCTGATTCCCTATGGCGGCAGGCTGATAGGGGTCAGGCCCCCCCGCCTCGGCTGCGCCCCGGCTCGACTGCTGTGCTCGGCCCGCATACTGCTCTGATTTTTTTCATTTTTTTGACAGGTAAGTCACACCCTCATGGAACATCAGCTCAAGACACCATCATGCGACACTCTGAAGAAGGCGAAATCCGGCCCGCCGAACTTGAAACAAATGAAATGAATAAGCCTTGTTCATGTTTTATTTTCTAAATTCTGTGGTTTTTCAAAGACATATTTTGTTGTCATGCTTTTGTTGTCAAATAAAAAAAAAGTTGCGGAAACTTTTGACTGCAAGAGTAAGTCGTAACTATGTCAATACAGTCTCTCCTGGAACTTAAAGAGCTCGAGGCAACTGTCAGGTTTAAAACGTCCTGACGCCATTTTTAGACTGAAGGTGGCATAAATCCAGACCAAACCAGTTAGAGTTTTGTTTTTGACCATTCGCGAATGGGAGAGGAAGTCAGGAGGTGAAGCAGGCGTCTTGCCAGTTCAATCTCGCGCACTCTCTCTCACTCTCTACCACCCGTTCGGTCTTTTATCAGCACTGCCGTTTAGCCCCCGGCCTCTTTGTCACCTAGAGTCCAAGATAAATGCACTGTAGAAAGGTGGAAATGTACATTGGAAACGTTTGGTTTAGCTGTTTGGTGACATTGGCTAATGAGGCCATGTGAGACTGGACTAGTGACTGGGATTGTACTTTAGCATCTGAAGACCTGGGACAAACACTGGGGCTAAAATTTTTTTCGGATGAGTGTTTAGGCCTTGAGGATGTCACAATACGAAAGTCTTTCGCCTTCTTCAGAGTGTCACATGATGGTGTCTTGTGGCCCGTCTTTATCAGCTGATGTTCCAAGAAACTTTGGCTAAGAACACGGGCCTTTATCAAATCACCTGTAATAATTTCGAATTTTGTGACGTTTTGGCAAAAGGCGTGGCTATTAAGGTGCTGAAAAGTCCGAAATAGTGGAGAAATGTGGAATCTCAAATTTCCCCATTGTGGGACTAATAAAGGCAATATTAAAGAAGGACTCAAGACATTGATCCATTCAGTTAAACGTAGGGGCCGCTTGGAACCGCCCGCTCCATCATGTGGTCGTCGCAGAAGGTTTCGCGTTGCAGCAGGCTGACAAACATTCAAAACTCAACGACCCGTCCGTCACAATTTGGACGGTCAGGTAAAAAATTCCTCAGCAATGTTTGCACCTTTTTTGGTAGACTTTTTCTAGTCTTACCCTTTTCATATAGCTATATATATATATATATATATATATATATATATATATATACGGGGAGAGAGAGAGTGAAATTCATTTTATAGAGAGAGAGAGAGAGAGAGTGAAATTCATGTTATAACAAAAAAACCAAATTATATTTTTGATGAACAGCTGGGGTCGTCTATTGCGTTAGCCTGTAGCTTGTCTAAATTACCTGTCTGTAGCATCTGAAGACCTGGCACAAACACTGCTTCTAATTTGCTGAAGAATTTTGGTTTTTTAGTGCTGTAAATGCATTCTCCCGCCATCCGATTTGGTAATGTTCTCTTGACTGTGTTTGCTTTGTTCTTGCTTGGTACTTTCAATGGGCTCTGTCTGAGGTTTTTTTTCATTATTTAATTTTTTATTTTTAAGTGTAAAAATTAATCAATACTAAAAAAACAACTAAAAAAAAAGCGCTGTACACATTTGCTATGAGAGGCATTAGAGAAACAATCGCAAAAAATAAAAATAAAAGAGAAAAAAGTCATAAAGTTAATTTTGTTAATTCAATTTTGACAGATATATATATATATATATATATATATATATATATATATATATATATATATATATGCATATATTGAAAACGTCTCAACGGCTGTCAGATGAATAACCTTTTCCGCGGGAAAAAAAACCCAAAAACTAATTGGCTGAACCATCGGATGTTTGTTCGGCGCCCAATTTTCAATCGGATTCGTTAAAAGGGCACCGTGCAGTACGTCAAAAAATTTCCTGAAGCCTGGGCAGTCATTAATTTGATTGTCCAATATTTCCCTTATGACAAACTTTTATAACAGCTAAACCAAACGTTTCCAATGTAAATTTCCACTTACGAAAATTTACCGTTACCGAAATGTATTACAGTGACCGACATAATTTTGCACGTGTCGGTAAATTTGAATTTGAAGTTTATGAGTCAGGATTGTTTTTCATTCTTTTTATTCCAATTGTTCATGTCAGCTGTTTTGAAGCATTTAATTTGGAACCTTTTTCTTTAATAGAATGTATATATACATATATAATGTCTGGGAAATACCGTTTACTGTACTTTTTGGCTTTACCAAGTGGGTGTCGAACTCATGAGGTGTGCACTAGTAAGGTCACATGGTAGTTATGATAATCGTACGCCGGAGGTCAAAGTTGCCGCTGATTTGTGGCTCCGTGCCATCACTGACCACCACTTGCGAGACACGACTGGTGTTCATAAGTGGTCGTTTTTGCGGGCGTTACAGAGGATGACCGTAACCCTCTTTTGGCATGGCCGCCTGTGCCAACACATCCACTTCATCCACAAACTCGTTAAATGTCGACCATATTTGCTGCATATTGGAAGTACTTGTGGAAAACACGTTTTGGCCTGGAACACAATTTGAGAAATTAGGAAAACCGCGGCGCTGCGGTTGTCTGGTGTTGTCACTTAAATAATTTGTGGCCCGGACAAAATCCAAGTGGGCCTGGATTCGTGGCCTCATTTCGCTGGCAGCAGCTCAATCATAACATCTTATCTACGGACACGCTGAGTCATGGAATTCAGCCGTGCTCAATAGCCAAGCAGCAGAGTTAACTTATGGCCGTCATTGATTGGTTGATCCTGGAGTGCAAAGCTGAAAGGGCACATACCAGGAGCAGAGCCCTGAAGCAGAAACTAACAGCAGTTTGCTCGGGCTCTCTCTTTTGCCAACGACTGACTAAGGAATTGGGGGACAATTCTTTTTTATTTTCTATATTTTTGACAGCCAGCAGTGGTCGCTGCTCAGGCCCTAATAATAATAATAAAAATATTATTAATCGCTTGTCTCGGCAAAAGTCTGCTGGGCTAGACCACAGCGAGGCATCCCTTTTAAGTTCATCGTCACCCTCCAAAAAATCGCCGCACGCTGAAAGAGCCACAGAATGAGGATGGGCCGGATCCGATGCTCACGGTTGCTGCGTTTGTAACATCTTAATCAATGCCAGCGAGAATTAGCAATGTATTTTTTTAGGTTGTATTATGTTGACGTGACTGTGTAATACCAATTTAAGGTATAATCCAAGTTGAACGAAGCAGTGCCTGGGAATGCAAACAAGCTGCCTTTTTTTTTTATTTTTTATTTTTTTTAAAAAAACACACCAAAAAAACGTACCTTTTATCCTTCTTGTCGTCTTTGGGTTTCCCCACGTTCACAACTTTGCCCTTCATGCAATTTGTAATTAGACACTTTGTCATACAAAAAGTCACTCAGGGCAAGAGAAAAAAAATTGTTACTTGCCCTCGCGCCGGGGTGTTCGGGTGGACGGTTCCTTCGGCCTGCGGGTCGACCTCTGAGCGTTGGCCGGCACCGCAGCACACACATAACCACTGACCGATTGGCAATCATGACCCGCCATCGGAGGGCCCCTGCCGGCCCCGGCCTGCCCTGTCCTGTGTTTGCATTATTTTCCTAAGGGAAAATTAAGCCTCACTCTGTATGGAATCAAACATAGGGGCCGCGGGGGGCGTGACTTGCCTTCATTCTTGTGACAGGGTGACAAGTAGTTAATAAAGCTAAACATTAACAGTAATAACTAATAATCATATCTTAGTAATAACCAGTGATGTTTCGGCCTCTCTCGACCATCGCACCCCGGAGCTCCTGGAAAGCGTCGTGCGGCTAGCACGAGGCCAGCCCCCGTGGCCCCCGGGCACCAGCCCGGAGGATATGAGCGCCGTACAGCGCGAGCTGAAAATGCATTTACAGCACTAAAAAACCAAACTTTTATAACAGCTAAACCAAACGTTTCCAATGTAAATTTCCACCTTTATATAGTGTAAAAAGACATCCTGAAGCCTGGGCAGTCATTAATTTGATTGGCGCCACAAAGGATGACACACGTTTAATTTTCACAGCTAAATGGTCAAACCAGAGTTGGCCAACATTTTCCAAAGTGGTACTAAATAAAGGGGGGGGGGATTCCACGCAAAATGTATACTTATTAAGCAGTCTTGATTACTTTCCACGCCACACCAAGAACAATGCTCACTACAAGTATGGCACAAGAGTGGCTTTTTTACTCTTTTGTCACAGCTACAGCAACACAAAGTATAATTTAATCATAAACATAACTTGTCCAACTTCCAATGTGTTCAACTGAACAGCATACTAGCAAACAATGAAAAAAAAAACATTAACAGCCCGTTTTGCCCAGGAGAAGTAGATCTTCCGGTGCAAAGTTAGAAAACATTGGCAGCTTAACGTGGGACGGGCAAACGAGTAAAACGCTGCAATACTGCACAGTGGCTCGGGTTGCATTACACACACACACACACACACACGAACTTGACAGTGCTTCAAGCTTTTTTTCATGTCATAAACAGCAGCTGACCCCTGTAGCGTAAGGTTCACTTCCCATTTACCTTGCACAGACAATGTTTGCCGAAACGTAATGAGACCCTGTTTATGAACAGTGTCTAAAATAGAGCGATTCATTCCGCGCAACAGCACTCCTGGTCATAATATTAAGGAGATTGTCTTGCCTAGGTCCCGGATTGTACCTCAAGCAACTATAAACGCGGCGAGAATTTCCGACGGTAAGAATCCGATAGTTATTTACCAGCTTTCGAGTGCTATTATTGTGAGAGAACGGCTCGTCGTCGATTAAACCGACCGAGGAGGAATGCTTTAAACCCATCATGTATTGCCACCGCAGTAGAAATTATAGATATATATATATATTGTATTTTTTTTTTAAGCATTTTTGAAGGTGCGCCGCTACTTCGCGGATTTTCAGTTTTCGCCAAAGAAGTTTTGTGATCAATGTTTTTGCATTCGTTTACATACGAACACACACTGGAGAAAAACCTTTTTCCTGCTCAGTTTGTGGCAAAAGCTTTTCTCTAAAGTTCCGTCAAAACTAATTATGAAGCACATTAATTAAAAAAAACAAGGCACCATACACAGACAAACTCCCGTGTGGAGAAGCTATAGATGTAATCAATCCTGTACGAGTCTCTCAGGTGTCGATTTTGTGGACCAACACAAGATCGCTTACAAATACACACACATCAGGCCGAGCAAATTTATCAATATTTTATACGTTAGTTGTGCAGCTTTTTTGAAATGGCTGGCAAAATTCCATTTAAAAAAAAAGCCATTTAAAAAAAACAACAACTTAAAGGACATTAACATTCAGATGCACCACTCGTGACTTTTTAAACATCATGCCTCAATTAGATCATGAAACGTGTCATCCACGTCACAAATAAAAATAATAAAAATAACCTGATGAAATCAAATGTCAGTCCGAACATGGTTTAAATTCCCTTTGGCGGGTTGCTCAAGCACTTGAAAATTAATTTTAAGATTTAACAAAATATACAACAGTGCAGCACAGTAAGTGGAGACAATTTTCACTTAAAAAAATCCATACAACAGAAAAAAAAAGAAAATGAGGAAGAACAAACCTTATCTCATTTGGAGTCACCTCGACTCTTGGCGACACTCTTGGCCGTGAAAATGGAGGGCGTGGAGGAGGCCAGTCTCAGGGGCGCCCCGGCGGCGCTCAGGAGGTTGGTGCGACACGCCTTCTCGATGTTTTTTTTAAAGGCCAAGCCGCCTCGCGCCGCGGAAGAGGAGAGGCGGAAGTGAAGTCAGTTTTGGACGGACGCAGCGTCCATGTTATTATTGTTATTTTGTTGCTCCTGCGATGAGGAGAAATACATACTGCTGTGTGTACATTCCATTGCATCATCCGCATTGTAAAGCTGATACGTAAAACTCGTTTCTGGGTGAAAGGTACTACTGTGAACACTAATACGCTAGTAATGGCATCAATATTCCTTGGGAATGTCAAATCATCAAAAAGAAATAAAGACTCAATGAGGCGGAGAAGATGGTGGATAAATACGAATCTTTGGCATCCGACCTGCTGGAGTGGATCGAGCAGAGCGTCGTCATCCTCAACAACAGGAAGTTAGCCAACTCGCTGGCCTGATGTGTGGTTCACTGTACTCCATAAAATTTACAAAAGGCGAGGTGAAACACTCAACCAGGGCTGCTTTTTTGAACATTTCTTGAGGGCCATGGCGCCGTCGTTCGAGAACTACCGGTGGCACACCAGTGACATAAAAAACAAAAGCGCGTCGTTGTTCTTCTTGTATCTACTGCTCCAAAATCCGCTGCCAATTATACACTTAAAATATAGTTTCAAATTGCACCCAGGATTTTATTGGTCCATTCTGAAAGGCATCCTGAAGCCTGGAAAGTCATTAATTTGATTGTCCAGTATGCGCAGGCAGCAGCAGCCGTTCATGAGACACGGTGACAGGTGTTAAAGATGAAATGCAAATGTATTGCTCTTCAAAGTTAAATACAACTGAGCTGTGCTTAACAAATGTAAAGTACGCTAGTATGAATTTGTGAATCGTTTTAGCCACTCACCTTACACACAAAAAAAGTATAATTAAGTGATTCGATCATGTACCACTAGAGGGAGCCAGTGTACCATTAGTACATAGCTTTGGTTGTGCACAAATTGGAACAGGGACACGGACGGGACCCTCTTGTTGGTCTTCCAGCACCGCTGCAGTAATTTCCGAGTGAGTTCTTGTCGGAACACGATGCACTATGACGCTAGCACGGCTTGCATGCATGGAAAAGAGATTTGGTTCTCAGATTTCAGTTACCGGAGGAGCGGCGATGAACCTGCCGAGACAGATAATCTTAGATTGAAGTTATCCTCTGCTTTGACGAGCCGTGCAACTTCATTATTATTGACGATAATTTAAATATTCAAGGTACTCCAAAGTTATGTACAGAGCCATATTTGGACTGACTTTTGGTAAAGTGTTTTATTTTGCAAAATCTACAACAAGTATGACTCATTCGTTTGTTTGTTTTTTTTTCCCCCAAATCAAAACGACGTTATCTGATTGGGCGGCGCCAACAGGTGGCAACACGGCAACGTCCAATGGCGTGAGCTTATTTGGAGCCCAAATGTGCGCAAGGCTGTCAGTTATGAATGAATAAATGAATAAATAAATAAAGAATGCCATTCATTTAAAACAAGACGCATCGACCTCGCTAACTTTTTAGCAAGGCATACTGTCAGCAGCACTCTCTTCCGGTCTGCTGCGCAATTGGCAGTGGATCGTAAACAAAAGATTTGATTGGCTCAAATTGTCCAGCATTTCCATTATGAGATAATGTCTCACATAGCAAATGTGTACAGCGCTGCTTGAATCTAAATCCGCCATTTCTCCTTTCCTTCTGTCCCATTTGCTGTGATTTTCTATGGGCTCACCTATTTACCACACGAGCATTACCAGTTGCCAGGATGGCAGAGCGGTCTAAGGCGTTGCGTTCAGGATCCTGAAGCCTGGAAAGTCAACGCCTTGAAACGTGTGTTGGCATTTCAGGTTCAGCGCTTTCTTGGTTTAATTCGTATCTGTCGGAGTAAAGTCTAAAGTCACTTAAATCTATCTGCGTGAGCCCTAATCTTCTAACCAGCTCGTGGCACTGCCATTTTCCCATCGGAGCAGTTCTTACTCCTCAGGTCCACCGTGTTGGTGTGCATAAAATGCTCAGGGCGGTCGAGCCAAGGTGGACGTGTCTCGGCTTGACCTCCGCGTCGGACGCATTATCACAGCGGAGAAGCACCCAGACGCCTTCACCAATTCAAAAAGGAGCCCGACGACCACTCAAGGGGAGACGAGCCTCGCGCCAGGTGGAAGACTTTTTTGTCGGGGTCGTCGTTACCAGGTGCCAGGATGGCAAAGTGGTCAAAGGCGCTGCGTTTGGAAGAGCGTGGTGTTTTTTTTCTGGATCTAAAGAGGAGGAAAACCTCTAAAATACAAATCAGCAGTCTAAAGTAGTAAGGATGGGGGGGTATATCCTAAACTAACCACTTGCTAACTCAATGTTAACTGCATGTTTCAGTTGCAATAGCATATAACGTAGTCGCAACCTTCGAATGGTTTAATATTTCATACAGGGTATGATTTCATGGTGCAACTCTCGAGCGTGCAAGAACCAACATTTTTCATGAATTTAATCTGCAAAAACCTTCCCTGGTTATTCCTCTGGTTCTATGCATTTAATTCAGTCTAATGAAGGCGTCAGGACCTTTTAAACCTGACATTTATTTATTTTCTACGTCCTTTTATGACGACTAGTTTACCAGTTGGACTCTCTTGTCAAAATTGGATATGATGTGGAATACCCAACAGAAGCTGCTGATGTGTGGATGTTTCTTCAGAGGTGCGTGTGTATGGCATTGCCACACCCTCTGATGTCTTAACTCCAAGGACTCAATTTTTACGTGAGAAACGCCATTAGTGACAAAAATGCTTGATCCATCTTCTCGAAATTTTTCACATTTATATCCATATATCCAATCCAATATTACCAATCTATATATTACCCCATCCCGCCCCCCGCGCCGACAAACCGCGGCCGTCGTGCCGCTCGGCGAAACTATAATGCCCCCGAATATTTTTTAGACCCGCGAAGCACTGAACCCGCGAAAGGTGAACCGCCAAGTAGCGAGGGTTCACTGTATGTATAAGACCAAGACCTACAAAAAAGTCTCTTGGAGCAATGAGCTAGGTTTTACAGGAAGTCGGCCATTTTGACCAGCCAACCGCCTCTACACACCGCTTTACCATGGGGCCTAGATCTTTAGTATGAAGACGCGCATCAATAGTCAATGTGATTTGTGGCTCAGCGAAAGTAAACAATTCATCTTGTGACACACAGCGCGTGAGCACAGCTGACGTCTCTCAATGGAACAAAAACTAAGTGCCATGCACATGCACAACATCATCAGCACAGACTTCTGGACATGTTTCAAATGACACTGACGTGAACCAACTAAGTCAAATAGACATATTTTTAACTAACTTGGCCCACATTATTGTCACTTAAAAATGAGTGCCTTTCAGGTGAACTAAACAGCAGATTATTATTTCTATTTTTGTATAGCGCTCAGCCGAAAAAAGATCAAATCATCATTTTGGTGCCGGCGCATGTCTAGTCTAGCATGTTAGGCCCTGCGATGCACCTCACTTGGGCGTTCCGTTGCAGTGCTGCTGCTGGAATCTGCCATCTTCGTAGAGATGCTGGGCTCCCTGGCTGTGATGTTTGAGGCCAGGAGGCGTGGGTTCGAATCCCACCTCAGACAGAGCCCATTGAAAGTACCAAGCAAGAAGTCATTTCTCTGACAATCAGTCCGCGGAACGTCATGTTTTGTGCTCCAACCTAAACTGTGGCACTGAATGTATGTAGGAAACTGCCGTAAAAAAATTCTTTTTAAAAAATCTGTTGGAAAGCAACACACTAATAAATTAACAATGGTTTTCTGTATGTACTGTACTTCTCATTATGTGGCTCGGATGGACAAAGAGAAGCGGAAGAAGACGGACGCACAGCAGCACGTGAGTTTCTAGCCTGCGCACAAATGGAGAAACACACGGATGTGAGAGAGATAGACAGACAGGTTAACAATTGTGACATGTCCAATCGGCCTAACTTCAAATAGAAGTGTAACTTATTTGGTGAGATGCAAGCTTGTGCCTCACACTTTGCATTTAACAAGGTAATAGATCAATAGTAATAGCATAATTTGTAGATGAGAGAAGTCATGCACATCCGCCCACTACGTAGCTCCATGGACTTATCATTTTAGCCAGTACACACTCATAATAAATTCCATAAATGTATTGTTTATCATTAGATACGTCACAATCACTCAAACAGAGAAATTCTTCATTCTATGTTAATGCTAGTACAGGCCATTCCTTAAATTTGTGTAATTTTTTCCTCAGGAAATCAAATGTATAAATAACCTCATAGAGTTACATGGGAATATATTTTTAAAAAGAATCCTGCAAATTGATATGTATTGTATCTAATGTTAGCTTTCTATTAGTATATATGTCGTGGCTATAAGTCATGTATTTGATGATTTTATGCTTAAAACCCATGAAGAGTTAAAAACAAAGGTGGAAATTTACATTGGAAACGTTTGGTTTTATTTTAATATTCCAGCACTAAATCTGATTGCACCCAATGCCTTATCAACATATCTTTTCACCAGCAGAGGATGCCACTGGTTCCAATTCAGTCAGACGCAGCTGCTGGGATTTCCATTATGACTTTATGATTCAATCAATTATGGGTCTAAAAACTATAGCTTAATTAACCGGCGCTGGCTTTTTTCACTGAAGCCATTCAGGAGTAGAAGAAAACCAAAATGGCTGATGTCTATCTAAAATGCATGCAAAATGGCGGTGGAATCGACTAATGATGCCCTATGCAATTTTTGTAGATTCATGTTTGTCTCTTACATGATTTGGAAGAGGAATACAGTGCTCTTTGTTATATGTGTGTACTGTATATGGCACTTCTTTCTCCCATTTTATAAATAAGGCAAAGGCTAGATTTAAGGGTCTTAAAAATTGGCAGCTAAAAAACCAAACTTTTATAACAGCTAAACCACCTGTCAGTCAAAAAGTGAGCCACGCAAAAAGAAATTTCGTCTCTGCTCGTTTTCTCATTAGAATGCAGCAGATCCGTCAGACGCCATTTGACCTTTGCCCTCCCCGGACCCAATTAAAGGGGCCCTGGAATCAGAGTCGCTATTTATTGCATGATTTACGTTTGGGTTTTTTTTTGCCCAAAATGACATTTCCACAATCCCTTAAAAAAAAAAAAAAATAAAAAATATATTAAAGTTCCCCGCTGGAATGGGGACTTAGAAGAAATGAGGCAAATTTCACGTAGTCCCATTCTAGCAGGTGACACGCACTTTGGACTGAGTTGTAAATCCCAGCGTCGAAAAAAAAAAACTCCTGGTCGTAAACGTTTGCTTTCAGCGAGACATTCGCCCGATAACCTGACAGGGGTATGTGGTCCTAAGAGCGCAACACAATCGTCTGGAAGTCATTACGCCGAAGAACGGGCCGTCCCTCGCTCCTTGTAAAGTCAGCGTCCTTGAAGGCCTCGCAAGTGTAGCAAATGTGTACAGCGCGAGCTGAAAATGTATTTACAGCACTAAAAAAACAAACTTTTATAACAGCTAAACCAAACGTTTCCAAAGACAACCAAGGAGTTGGAAAAGCGTTTGTTCAGTATCATGCAATTTTAACAAATGCTCCTTTTCCCCCCCTCTCAGAGCAGCTTATTATTTGGTTGCCTATACTACATTCATAAAACAGTATCCGGGCAAGGGAGAACGTGGTCCAATCATTTTGAACATCATAAGGGGTTATGGTGAGCCGTGCTTTGTCTGGACCCTGACTGAATTTATAATCGAGTACACACTCTACCAACTGTCTATCAAATAACTGTCAGGGGTTAAAACTCCCTAAGGAAAATATTGCATTTTAGCAGTGGCTGGGGAATAAAAAAATAATACGTTTTAATAAAAATTTGGTTTTTTTGTTATAACATGAATTTCACTCTCTCTCTCCCCGTATATATACTTCTTGAATATATTTTCTGTTTGTGGATCTGAAAATATATCAGTGTTCTGTGGAAAGTGATAATGTTGCTAACCAAGTTATGTATTAAAATATTGTTAGTGAAGAGAAGGTCATTTTGTGGACTATTTCTTGTAGCACCGCTAGAAAATCCGGTCAATGCCTTAAGTAACAAAAGTGCCTGGCTGATGGAGGCAAGGAGAGTGTGACTTGGCTGCCATGTTTGGTGGCAGCCATTCGAGAAGATGGATCATCTGAATCATTTTGCAGGAACTTTTGTTGCCACGGAGAATAATCAGACTCTGCGGCACCGTAATAGCCACGCCCTTCGAAGGAAAGTCACAAAAATAGGGATAGAGTAAGATCAATGTCTTGAGTCTTTTCTAGCCAATTTTCAATCAGATTCGTTAAAAGGGCACCGTGCAGTACGTCAAAATGTGTAATTGTGTCTTAATTAAAAATATCCTGTGTATGGAGGCCCGACTATTGCGCTGAATTCCGCCAACAACACACACTTCAAGCCGTAGAGGATTGACGATGTTGAGAGCCCTTCTGAGGTCTAAGGCGTTGCATCCTGGCGGAGCGGTCTAAGGCGTTGCGTTCAGGTCACATTGCTTGTGTACTTGTGTGTTACTCCATCAGCTGCCCAGTGTGATGGGATGCTGAGAATGTAAATGTGCAATGATATTTACACACCAAACTCCTCCCTTAAGGAGAACAGCCATTGGATGAAGCAGGGATGCCTGTCTGCCAAATGTGCCAGTTAGTCTGTTATTGTCTTAAATCTCAGTGGACTTGTAAATGGTGAAAAAAAAAAAAAAAAAAAACGAGGCTTAGCCCAGTACAAACCAAAACATGGGGGACTGAATACAAAGCGGTGCAAGGAAATTGGACTTTCCGGCCGAGGGAACACGACGCCCGCCCGAATGGCCACGACTGGACTTCAATTGCTTGTTCTTCAAGTTTCAATGTTGGGGAAACTTGTCATTTGAACTAATCAAATTTCACTAATATTAAGAATTAATTTTCTTCTTAATGTTGCAAATCAGTCAATCACCACCACCACGTCTCGCCGTCGTCGTCGTTTTTTCTGTGTTGTATATTCCTTTTTATGGCCGAAATAATTCCAAATTCTTTTTTCTTGCTCGGTACGTTCAATGGGCTCTGTCTGAGGTGGGATTCGCATTTTTCATTCAAGCTAAATCCCTGTTAACTCATTTCATCCCAATCATTTTCACTAGACAAAACGCCTCAATCCCAGCGTTTGAGCCAGTCTCTATTTCACGCTGGTATGTTTACTTGTACATTTTTAATGGCCGGGAAGTTGAGATTTAAAGCAACTGTTGCATACGCCGAGTAGATCACAAAAAAAAGAAAAATAACAATAAATGCTTATAATATTAGTATTAAATTTTATAATGTATTTGTATGTAATATGTTATAAATTCTAGTTAAAAAAACAAATATCCACGTTCATTTTTGCTTCCAAATTTTGTATCAAACAAAAATGTTCTTAGCTGAACCTTATATAACAATAAAATTCAATGTGAACAAAAATCCGTTGGCTTCATGGAGCGTTTTTGGGGAATAATATAAAAAGCTACTCCGATGATACACTTGCAAGGACATTTTCAAGTCGGACCTTTCAAGAGAAGCTATATCGTCCAACACTCACTCAGTGGTGCGGGCGGAGCGGTCGCTTTGTCAGCAGTAAAATCTTTAACACTGGTGAACACAATATTTGTTGACTTTAACACATTTTTGTGCCTATTTAAGGCCTTTCACATTACACGTTAGCATTAAGCTAGTTAGCATGACAGCTCTCTAAGCAAGCACGCTCGGCGTCTTGTCAAACAGTCCAGGATCGTACCTCCCACTAATTCTGGCCTTCCAATTTCCACACGCTGCACAGACACCCCCCCCCCCGCCCGCCGTCCTCTTCAGCCAATCATGTTGCAGCCCGTTTGCACTTGATTTATAGTTGTCCTAAGGTGATGGTTGCTCTGTATTTTTCAAAGATGTGGTCGTTGAAAAATGTGATGTGCAAACACACAACGTACTGTACAATAACAGAAAAAAAGAGGATGAGCTGCGTCTTATTTCTATAAACTTTCCACCCCGTTTCTGCTCTTGATCCCCAGCGGGCTTTCCGTCACGTTCGGACTGCAGCCCGCAGCCCTAATTGTTTATGCAGGCTTTGAAAAGTCTATTAGTCGCTCTATGCCATTTTTGGTCCAGTGCGGTAACGCAAACGATCTCGGTTCAGAGTCATTTCTTTAAGAATGAGATATATTGTGGCATTCTTTGAGTCATTAGCTTCGCAGATAATAAACCGGTTGATGTAAAATAGCTCAGGAGCCTCCAGAACTTTCCCTTATTGCATGCACCAAGCATGTTATACATTTTTCATTGTGAAGGCGGCAAAATGTGCATCTCACATCACAGAAGTGGAGACTCTGAGGCAAAAAAATGCATAATACAAATTGACTTGATAAGAACAAAAGGTCTCATCACAATGGAGTTGTGGCGGTTGCTGGCATGGAGCCTGTAATAATTAAAAACCCAGTTTCTCCCCATACTAGAATGGTTCGAAATGGGTTTTAGTTTTTCGTTGTAATTTGGATGTTTTTATTGTACAGCACTTTGAGCCGCATTTTATGTATGAAAAGTGAAAGACATTTGAGGATAAACTAACACTTAACATGAAATTAAAACGTTACGGTCCCTCATGTCTCCCGTTCCCCTGACTCCCTATGGCGGCAGGCTGATAGGGGCGCCAAGATTATTTTCAAACTTTTTTCACTTTTTTTTCTTTAAAAAAAAAAAAAAAACTTTTGTAGTAGGATTCCAACTTTATTTTCATGTTAAATAAAATTTTGGGGGATAAAATTTGAACATTTTTCTCATAAGATTACAATTTGATTTTAAAGCTAATTAAAAAATGTTATAAAACTATTTTGGCACAAAAAATGTCGTCCCAATTCAGTCAGCATTTAACAAAATTACCCCAAAAAATGTTGCTTACAGCTATCATCCCCATTGATCCATTTCTAACAAACATCACTTGATGAGGTTTTTTGCTTTTTTAACTTTCTCTGCGGAGGGGGGGAAAAAAGTCCAAAATATATACAGATCTTTTTTTTCTTTTATTTTCCCCTGCGCGCACGCATTGACTGAAGGCGGCGCGATGTTACTACGTTTGTTTTCATTGAAAGGCACGAAGAATGTATGAGTTTGTGTTTTTGATTTGCTGTCATTTAAACTAGGGTTTCCATCAAATCACTGGGTGTTTCGGCCTTTATCACTAGACACCCTCATCGATGGTGGCCAGCGGCCGGTTGATCACGCCCGCGCTTGTGTCCCATGCCCAATTAACTGTGGTGGATGGTTCTGCCAGACCACCTCCTGTAACCTTGGATGCCACCACTGACGAAGTTTTGGAAGCATTGCCTGAGGCCCCACATGTGCCACTGTATGGGCCTCAGCCAACACTGAGGTCATGAGTTGCGCCGAAGAAGAGCGAATTTACATTGGAAACGTTTGGTTTAGCTGTTATAAAAGTTTATTGGAACAAATTTCGGTAACGGTAAATTTCCATTAATGACTTTCCAGGCTTCAGGATGCCTTTCTACACTATATAAAGGTGGAAATGTACTGAGCGTGAGCGTGGATGGTTGTTCGTCTGATTATTGATGTACATTGTGAGGCGCCCGCGTCGGGAGATTCATATGAATGTTGAAATTGTCAAATTACTGATGAGAGGCTGAAATGACCATGAGTGGACTCGTCACTCTGTATTCGCTTTTTCTCATGAAATGTGTTGAAAAAAAACTAACATTTGAACATTGTTTTGCGTTACAACATCCGTGTTTACTGGTCATAAATTATTAACTTAAGTTTAATATACACGACACGAGCTGGGTAGCCACCAGCAGGAATGCTCATATTTTCAAGACGTCAGATCTTTTCCCCTTTTGTATCATTATTTTGCCTTTTCCTCTTTTCTCAAGAGGGCGCCATTGCATTAAAAGACGTCTTTGTACGTCTAAGGGAGTAAATGTTGGTTTATCAGAATTATAATTTGAAATGATGCTGGAATTGATTTAATATGTGCATGTCAGACAAAAAACTATCGTGGAATATTAAAATATGCCCCGAAGGTGAGAGAGTCAAGAACGTTTGTTATTCATGACAACGCCGACTCCGGAATAATAATTAGACAGCGGGCAGAAATCTTTGACGCCGGCGACCCCCCCCCCCGGCTGCTTATCTGCCTGGACACCAATCCAATTTGGATTTCGTGGCGTTCCACCAGGCTCTTTTTTAAGTACCTTGTCTTTTATTTTAGTTTTACACAAAACGGAACCATCATCTGGGCGGCACGGTGGCCCGACCGCTCAAATGTTTCAAAAAAATAATTGAACAATCCCTATGTGGTAGTAATCCTCATTAGTATCCAATGACAGTTGGCTACAGTTTCTGGGAACCGGTCCCAATACGTGATTTCAGCACGGCCGTTGCGCTGGAGCGGTCTAAGGCGTTGCGTTCAGGTCGCAGTCTCCCCAGGAGGCGTGGGTTCGAATCCCACCTCAGACGGTGCCGCTTGGCAAAACGTCTACTTCACTTCCTGGCTTCTCCTCCCAGAAGTAATTGGCCAATAGATCGATTAAGACCAAAGTATACTCCGCGATCCTGGCACCTGGTAATGCTCTCTTGACTGTGTTTGCTTTGTTCTTGCTTGGTAGTTTCAATGGGCACCGCCGCCGCTCCTATTCGCGTAGTCGAAGCCGCTCCAGGTACAAAGAACACATCACTGTCAGAGAAGTATAAGAGGAGATATAAACCATTCGGGCGTTCTGCGTCCGCCACCAGTCCCTGTCCCCGCTGCGCCGGATTGAGCAGGCTTAACAAACATGCGGAAAAATCTTATCCGGTAACTCTCCCTCTGACGAGCGCGCCGTTCGTTCTGAATGGCCGACAAATCTGTACGATTATTTATGTCAAATACATTTAAGATTAAGATGTTGCACATAACGTGGAAAATAAATTAATTGACAAGATTACTTTCAAAACCAAGGAGAGAACATTTGAAAAACTGCTCTGTAAGAGGCCAACACAATTGTCACAGTGTAGTCTGTGCAGGGAGGACATAAAGAGTACCACCATGGCCTGTTCAAGGTTATCATCCAACGTGACTAAACAGTCATGCTGGTTTCCATCTTGATTAAATGGGCACGGTGGTGTCAACATGATTAATCAGCACTTCAGGTATGCTTGTAGCATCCTTGCATAGCTCCGCTGTTGTTCCGGTGCCAAGCGGCCCCTAAGTTTAACCGAATGGAAGCTCCGGAGGAGGAGGGCATGCTCGACGAAAACGCCTACAGATTAGTAAACTGTGGGTACGGTTAAACTTAGGGGCCGCTTGGAACCGCCCATTTCCAACGTGCCGGTACCATCACGTTAATGGCTAAGCTTAGATTTGTAAGAAACCGTTCGGACTTCAATCTATAGATCTGTCTTTTGTCGTTTCAAATGCACATTAAGCAAGAACAAAGGAAACACAGTAAAGAGAGCATTACCAGTTGCCAGGATGGCGGAGCGGTCTAGTCGCCATAATCAGCTTTGTTTTATTGCCCACACGTCTTGGTGGCTCGTATTTTTATAATTGCTCGCTGTTCTCGAGGGGACAACAGACCCTCTAAAAAAAAAAAAAAAACTTCCTCAGACACCCTCCCGGCCAGAGTTTTCGTTTCCTCTGCCATTGCTTTTCCATGCAATTTGATTACAAATTTTAGTTTTACAATGCTCATAATTATGCTAAGGTCAGTCGAGATAACAAAGCTTTTGCTTAGTTGTGTAAATTTGAAATTTTAGCTCAAATGGAGCAGGGGTTTGGCATCTAGAATCCAAACCCATTAATTTGATTGTCCAATATTTCGCCCAGGCTTCAGGATGCCTTTCTACACTATATAAAGGTGGAAATTTACATTGGAAACGTTTGGTTTAGCTGTTATAACAAGGTAATCAAAGTGATCATCATCATCATCATCACAGCACCTTGCGTTTAACAACTGGGATTGGGTGTTTCTTGTTGTCCTTTATATAGTGTAGAAAGGCATGCTCATTTTTATATAATGCGTATCTCTCTTCCGAATATTTTCCTGTAGCTCTCCTTTTCAAATAGCAAGTCACGCCCCCCGCTGTCCGTTCACTCCGCCAAGATGCTGCTCCAGGTGGTAGAGAGGATGAAGGCTCCCTTGTCTCTGTTCATGGTTTTTATGCCTCGCTTGCAGATCTCAATGGCCTCTCTGATCCAGCGCTGTTGTTTGTTCTCTTCGGTGCGGATGACCCTACCCTTCTCCCGGTCCATGATGTGGTTTTCCCTTTTGCAGTGGTCAGTGATTGCTGATTTGTAATGTTCATGCATAATATTTGTGCTGATGATCACAACTGTCTCGTCATGACATCAGAGCTGGAAACAAGTCTGAAATTGGATTAAAAATTCGAAATATTGTGACCCGATTCAACCCATTGCGATGAAGATTTCATTCCGACCGAGATTTGTGGTTTATTTCGATTGATATGGCCGTCTAACCACTCCAGCGCCCCGTCGTGCCGCTCGGCGAAACTACAATGCCCTCGGCCCAAATATTGACGTGACGCTTCCAAGGAACTTGTTTGCGTCTCCGCTGATACGAGCGACGCGATAATGCCGACTCATCATTAGAACAACATTAGCGTTTGGAGTTAAGCGAACGGGTCAAAACGGTCCGGTGTCACGCTGATATGACGTCACAGCAACATGTGTGCGTGTCGCGCCGTGTGAATTCTTTATTTTATTTTTCCTTTTTGATTAATCAAGGGGCCCCTCAGATTAGGATTGCACGCAGCCCACGGGCCGTCCCCGGTGACGGCGCATCGTATTGAATCAACTCAATCATTATTTCCCACCATCATGAAATGAAAAGTCATGATAAAAAAAATTATGAATGTGATAAAAACAATGGCGATTTATTGACTAAATTAGATATTAAAGCAGTTAGTCGAATTGATATTTGACTGATTCATTAAAAGCAGACAAATAAAATCTCAATTTAAAAAGTATTACAATGTGATGTACCGCACACTTGTTCACCTTGGAAGAGGTCGGAGGTCATGGGCTCGTTGATGAGGTCGGGGGCACCGTCCATCAGGGCCAAAGCCGCGTCCACGTTGTTGTTCATGGCGGCCACGTGGAGCGCCGTCTCGCCCAGAGCGCCTGAAGCACAACGAGGCACGTTGGGAGGGACCCACGGACAGACAGACAGACAGACAGACAGTACCTCTCTCAAAGATGTTGGTGGAAGAACAGCCGAGCAACTTCTTGAGACAGCCTGCGTTGTTGTTCTTTGCCGCGTAGAAGAGAGGAATGTCATTCATGCTGGAAGATGACATTTTGTGTTTCCATGCAGTCAAACCTTTCAAAACCCAAATATTGGCAACATTCAGGCTTTAACAGGGCATGATAGGCTTCAGGATGTCTTTTTACACTATATAAAGGTGGAAATTTACATTGGAAACGTTTGGTTTAGCTGTTATAAAAGTTTGGTTTTTTAGTGCTGTAAATGTTCACCCGGAGCTCCGTGCCCGAGGGCCGGCTATGAGCCGGCGGGCCCGCTGCACCGCGGCAAACCGAACCCGGCTACAGGGGAATAGGAATAGAAATGATCATGATCATATCCAATTGAAGGTGACAGATCTACCTTTTGGGTAAAAATAGAAACTACAACAACAAAAAAGATTAAGGAAAAACAGCAATGGAAAATCACTCATTTCCTAATGTGCGTATTTTTTTGTGACTTTCAGCATTTACAATCAGGGGTTGCCACTGCAAGTAGATATTTGACAGATTCATGGGTTACTGCGACCTGAACCAGAGATTCTGTTTAATAAACAAGTCATCCTAAAATAAAATTTCGGTGATGTATCCTCTTTTATTGCCGGCTTTTAGTTACTGTATCTGCAGTCTTGATTGGACCATCCTCTGCTTGCTCATTGTGCCCCCGGTGTTGTGACAGCCTGAACAGAGACAATCAATAAGAAAAGCAACAGTGGCCAATTCTATAATTAAAACTAAAAACTTCAGAGTGTCACATGATGCTGTCTTGTGACCCGTCTTTATCAGCTGATGTTCCATGAGGGCGTGACTTACCTGTCACAAGAGAGGGGAGCTCTCTAATCTCGTTGCACACTTGAGTACAATGACAAAGGGATTTCTGATTCTGATTAGGCATTTGTTTTCACATTATTTTTACATACACGCAATTTCATAAAAGAAATGTACTTACATAAAAGATCTAATAAAGCCGGTTATTTAATTTTACAAATAAAATTACTGTATATTTATACTGTATGTATATTTTATGTCATTCTCATGAGATTATTTTAAAAGGTAAACAAGAACAACAAAAAAGAAATACAAATAAAATGTATTACTATACAATTAGATTAGATGGCAAGTCATGACCAATTCAGGGTGTACCTCACCGAGTGCCGGAAGACAGCTAGGATAGTCTCCAGCACACCTCGTAAAAAGAGGCTAGGATTACTTTTTTGGGGGATGGTTCGGGCTGCCTGACAAGACTTTCACTGTGAGCGCTGGACCACTGGATGCTACCCTGTCGCGTGCCCGTCGGCCACACGGGCCCAGAGATGTCCTACACGGGAGTTCCGCCGCGCTCGCGGGTACCCCGCGCCGCTCGCGCCCACGAAAATTGTGCATGCACAAATACAACACATCCAAACAAATATGTTCAAGGGAGCTCGTTTTTATTATTTTTGTCTATGCTCTTTAAGGATTTACAAGGCACTTTTTTTTTTGTTTTAATTTACTTATTGATTTTTTTTTATTACTTCCAAAAGGCCTCATCTTTGTACACTAATACACTAGAACTCGCACACTACACATTTGGCGGTTGGTATACAAGGCCACACAATCCAAATTATGGATCAGCGACAAATGACCCATATCCATTGATATCTTCCGACCGCGAACCTCATGAGGAAAAGTGGCTCAGATAATGGATGGATGGTTCAGAAACTTGATGGACAGATGTAGTATAATGAGTACATATAACATCAATAATGGGATTTGTTTTCACAATAGAGTCCTTGGTTTTGATATTGACTTTTGAGATGTGTTCAATAAATGTTCCCAAAATGACATTACAGAACCTCTCACCTTCTTTATTTATTTATTTTTCAATTTATGTCCGCATTGCGAGCATTACACATTTTCTTCTGAATCAAAACATAAACCAGAAACACAGATGAACTGCACAATTTTTTTTATTTTTTTGGGTCATGATAAATTAATAGGTAGCAATGACTTACTTTGGTCAACAACTAATTTTGCGCACACACACACACACACACACACACACCCTGCATCTTAACTGAGCAAGTTGCTTTTTCTAACAACAACAAAAAGATGTTAAGTCACACCCTCATGGAACATCAGCTGATAAAGACGGGTCTCAAGACACCATCATGCGACTCTCTGAAGAAGGTGAAACACTCAACCAGAGCTGCTTTTTTTAACATTTCTCGAGGGCCATGGCGTTGATTTAATTCAGAGCAACTCAATTAAAACAGTAGTCGTAAAAGCGTTCAGTCTTCACAGACTGAAGACAGCCATCAGTTTCTTTCATTCCCCTCAGATGTGTGTGTATATATGTATGTGTGTATATATATGTGTGTATATATGTGTGTATGTATATGTATGTGTATATATATATATGTATGTGTATATATATATATGTATGTGTATATATATATATATATGTATGTGTATATATATATATATGTAAGCAGATATAAATAGGAGCGGATTTTATAATTAGTAGAAATGATAGACCCGGGGCTCGCACACTATGATCAGCTACAAAAAAAAACAAAAAAAAAACTACCGTCTTTGAAACCCGGCTACAACTGTATTGTACAATATACAAATAAAGGTACATAAACAGATTGTTAAAACAGACCCAAGAAAAAAAAAAATCAAGATTTATTTAGCGTTCATTTAATGGGATGTCGTTCCATAGAGGACTGGCAATAGAAAAGCCGCGGTCCCCGACCAGCGTGTGCGCTTGCCCTGCGCCTTACGCATGCGCCACTGAGCTAGCGTGACTCAAAACAAACGAAAAAAACAGGTGGCGTAAGGTGGACTTACCGGCCGACTTGAGGAAACGTCCCTCAGTTGCATCACACGGGAGCTCCGGAGACCAAATCGGGGTCGCACACATTGCAGAACGCAACGCCTTAGACCGCTCCGGGGGAATTGTGTTCAAACTGGCCCCCGAAACGCAAAACTCCGCTCGTGCCCGGGCAGAAGAGGTGCTCCAATTTGGCTTAACTGTGACACACGCCCCCGTGTCCGCAATCGAATTTACCGCCACTAATTTCTGCCGGGGGTGGTTCAGTCGGATTCGTCAAAAGGGCACCGTGCAGTACGTGAATAAGCCAATTACCCCCCAACCAGTGTCTGACAAATTCACCTTTGGACCTCCATCAGCGGGTACCCGTTTTTAATTTATCAGTGTGTGCCGATGGTAAAGGAAACGTTAGCTGCGTTTTGTTAATTCGCAAAAATTCGGTTACGTTCGAACATTTTTGTGTATTGGGTTTGTTTTAAATGTTATCTGCCCTTCTCCCGGTCCATGATGTGGTTTTCCCTTTTGCAGTGGTCAGTGATTGCTGATTTGATGAAAGTAATGTTTGAAGGAATATTATTTTTCTATCGACATGCCGTACTTGTGTGCTATCGGTCTCGTGCCAGTATTTAGCCTTAGATGGAGTTTACCACCCGCTTTGGGCTGCATTCCCAAACAACCCGACTCCGAGTTTTTGCACGTTAACGACCCCGACGGCAGCAAAGGTCGAGGGGCGTGGCCAATGAATGTCACAAATTATAATGAATCAGTCAAATAAACATCCGACCAGTGTGTGGAAGCCACACGAGCAGAATCCGGCTCGAGCCTAGCTCCCCACCGCCTTTATTGGTTCTCCCTCACTTACCAAAGCTGGACTGCGACCTTGGCCCGAGACCTCATTTTATGTGGCCCGCGAAGACATTTTTTCCACAACAGCATAGACGAAATCAGTGTTCATGTTGGCATCCTGTGGGGAGGGTGGGCAAATATAAGCTACGCCAGGTAAATTTGCAGTAAACTAATCAGCACGCCCCTCTCGTGGCGGGGGGCGGCGCGGGGTACCCGCGAGCGCGGCGGGTTTCCGAGCGTACTGGGAGATCACGTATTCCGGTTGGGTGGTGGCCGGGGTCACCTACGAAGGGGCCGGGCGGCATCGGGTGAAGCGTGAGCGGGTTGGTAATTAAATCATGCTAGCGTTTAATTCCATTGCCCTGTCTGCAGGTTTCTTACCGCGGCCTGCAATTCCTCACTCCCACAACCTTTCGTATAAGACCAAGACCTACAAAAAAGTCTCTTGGAGCAATGTATGTGCGTCTATATACGGTAACCTGCGCGTGCTAACTACAGCTAGCTTTCAGACACAACTGTCCCTGTCAGTCAACATTGGTTCATTTGACACATGTAAAAAGGAGGACGTCACTTCAATGTCCAGATGTGTCACTGCCTTCAAAATTTAGCAATTGTGGCGTTTAATCAGGATCACGCACAGCGGCACAAACAGCGTATCCGTAGGCTTCAGTATGTGAAAAACAAGACACATAGCATGAATTAACCCAGTAAATGCATAGAAACTGTCACTCTGTACCACTGATATAATCTGGTCTCGTAATAGGTACAGTGTCCTGGTATTGATTTTGTACTGAAAAGAATAAATGAGATAACGGTTGTTTTTTTTTCAATCTAATGAATGGAAGGTTTTCCCTGAAGCTAGACATTCCAACTCACGCTGTACGAGTTAATCATTTGCCTCTGAAGAGCTCGTCAATTATGTCGATGTAGGAGCACATGTTTGCTAGGCCAGTGTTGTAGGCCCACATTATATTTTAGCTTCGTCTTTTTATATTATTGTCCTTTAATTTTTAGCTTCATTAATTTGATTGTCCAATATTTCCCTTATGAGATAATGCCTCTCATAGCAAATGTGTACAGCGCGAGCTGAAAATGCATTTACAGCACTAAAAACCAAACTTTTATAACAGCTAAACCAAACATTTCCCCGAGACCACCCGCGAAAACTGAAAATCCCGGGACGGTGGGCGTGGCCATTTGCTAAACATTTGGGAGAATTCAGCCCCCTTTGACCCAGTTTCACTTAGCGAAAAAATCCATTCAAGACTGAGATTCCCTTTGGAAAAAATAAATTAAAACTAAATTGTGACTTTAAATGATGATACTTTGATAATGTATTTTCATTTGTGGCGCACATTTTACAACCATAAACATTTTATTCTTAGAGAAAAAAAATTGTCACTGGCCGCATTTTCAGCTCGCACTGTACACATTTGCTATGAGAGGCATTATCTCATAAGGGAAATACTGGACAATCAAATTAATGACTGCCCAGGCTTCAGGATGTCTTTTTACACTATATAAAGGTGGAAATTTACATTGGAAACGTTTGGTTTAGCTTTTCAGCTCGCGCTGTACACATTTGCTAGGAGAGGCATTATCTCATAAGGTGCAACCGCGCGGCCAGCGGTCTGCTGGGGGAAACCCAAGTAGGTTGCTAGACTCCCTATAGATAAGGAGCACACCTGCAGATGTTCAACACATTTGGAAGGTGATTCTAACACCCAAAAATATTCGGGGGCATTGTAGTTTCGCCGAGCGGCACGTTAAAAACTTTTTTGCCCGGGCACGATCGGGGCTCTCCATTCGCTCCGCGGGGCATTGTAATTCAAACAGTGGAGAAACACATGTAGACCGAAGATAATATGCACGGCCCCGGGTCCCTCCCGGGGTCACCACAATGGACTTTGTGTAGAAATTATTATTGGGGCCCGAGCACAAAAAAACCAAATTATTATTAAAACGTATTATTTTTTTATTCCCCAGCCATTCTTTTAGTATTTATTTAATTACTCCGACTTTTACCTGCTGGTACGCCGTCCGGTGTGCCCTGTGAAATGAAAGGTGCTGACTACACGCACATCAAATAAAACCTGCAGCCTCTGAAAAAACGCTCAAGGTCACTGATTCATGTAACTTGCATCACAGAAAAGAGTTGCAGTTGTGAATGTTTGATGTTCCGGGTTTATTTTGTACATGATTAATCGTCCAGCACGAAACTCACCTCAAGGCACGACGGGGCGCTGGAGCGGTTAGACGGCCGGCGTGCGCCGAAGAAAAATTTGCTTTTTAATAGTCGGATCTCACCCCCGCCGCGCTTGGAACCAGAACCGAGAGCCCCCCGCGCGGGTCTAAAAAATATTCGGGGGCATTGTAGTTTCGCCCAGGGGGGCGGGATGGGCCGAAACCGCCGCGCGCGCCGACAAACCGCGGCCGCCAACAGTCTGCAACTATGATAAGCCGAATGTGTTCACCCTGGTTTTTGAATTGGCACGCAAAAATTCCAAGTAAGACACAAATTATCATGGTTGCGTGCAGCGCGACATTTGATCAATTTATTTATAATTGATCTGTGTAGACGGTCCCAAAAACTTCGCTGGCATAGACGCAAGCACATTACTTGAAAACCGGATATCTATAATTAGATCGGTAGCCTTCACCCCAAACATACTTTGATACATTACAAGTACTGCGATAGGATCATTAACTCCTGCTGTGTCCTGCCTGTTTTCCATTTCTCCCTCCTGCCACACCTGATTCAAATAATCCGGATCATTATCTAGCTTCTGCAGACCTTGCTGGTTATCTACGTTTTAATAATAATTTGGTTTTTTTGTTATAAAATGAATTTCACTCTCTCTCTCCCCGTATATATATATATATATATATATATACATATATTTATTATATATATTGTATATTTTTTTTAAGCATTTTTGAAGGTGCGCCGCAAGAAGGAGAGACGGTGGCGAAAATTGTGTCAGTGCTGTCTATCTAGTTAAGTTTATTCAAGTTATAGTCCACATTTATCCTGCTTCGAGTTGTGCGTGAGACAAGTAAGAGCGCACGGTTGCTGGAGAAGAGAAAAAGTTAACGTCATGTGAATGATTCGGCTTCATGACTGTTTACTTTTGGTCAGTGTTGGTCATAAGGACATGTTGTATTTAGGGCTGTCCTCGCGTCTCTGCCCCGGCGGTGCCAGATGAACCACCGCCCCTTCTCGCCTCCGTGTCGGCGGCGTCCGACGATCCACTACCGCTCAACATGACAAAGTAGGACAGCGATCTCGCGTGGCACACGTACCGAAGCCCAAGAAGCCACCGGTGAAGCGCACGGGATTCTTTTGTTTCAAAATACAAAATTGTCACAATCGTGGTTCTTTGTCTTTCTAGTATGCGCATATACCCGGCCATCGCTAAAACATAAGCTAGCGTGCATGCTAGCGTCCGTTTTTAAAAAGTCAGCAGGAGCAAAAGTGAATTCGGTCGCCTTCTTCAGAGTGTCACATGATGGTGTCTTGTGGCCCGTCTTTATCAGCTGGGGAGGGGGGGGGGGGGGGGTGTTGCATGCATTTTGACGGCTACCTGCATAACCTTTTGACCTGGTTTCGTCGGTGCCCTGGAATGAGAAGCGTTGTTGGGGGGGGTGATGCAAAACAGGAGCATTGTGGGTAGTGTAGTTTCATGGCGAAACTATGTCGGCGTTAGCAACAACGTTCCGAAGTGGGCACCCCACGCCTCCTGGGGAGACTGCGACCTGAACGCAACGCCTTAGACCGCTCCGCCATCCTGGCAACTGGGAAGCTCCGGAGGAGGAGGGCATGCTCGCGTCACAGTAAGCCGAAGAGGAGCACCTTCCCCAGGCACGGGCGGTTGGATCATTTTCTGCTTCGATTTATGCAAACGTGTCACATGAGCGTGTTTTGAAGCTGAACGAGATTGCCACTTGGTTTAGCTGTTATAAAAGTTTGGGTCTGTCTCATTTCCATACAGCTTTAACATGTTTCCAAAAGATATGCATAATTACAGGGTTTGTACATAATTGCTCGAACACATTGCCGAGAAAAAGCTGGTGCAGCTGGGCTCCCTGCTGGGCGCCGTAAGGTCTATGCCAGGGATGGGCATTTTTTTTAAACTTGCGGGCCACATTGGGATCTCAAATTTTTCAGATTGGTTGGCCCTGAATGTTGACCTGGCTTGTGTTGCTATGCTAAGGCATGTCGATAGAATGGTGATGTGTGAGCCACAAAAATTGACAACAAAAAAAATATTGTAATTAAGATTCTGCTAGTACATGAGTGATAGATAGGCAATTTCCAACTTACAAATTTGTTGAAGTTGTACTCATTGGTTTACACAGGCAGAAAATCCATCCAATAATTGTACTGCTGTATTGTGATAATTTAGGGGCACCAACATTCAGAATCTGTTTCTTAATAAACTGGTATGCATGCGGAGAGTGGTGTCTTTGAGAAGGTACCGATGACGCGCTGGAGGTCTATACAAGCACAAATAAATCTGAATTGTGAATGATAATGTTCTTTTTACCGCAGATTTAGACAATCGGACCTTTGAAAGTGCACCCCCGAGCTTCCATTCGGTTAAACTTAGGGGCCGCTTGGCACCGCCCGTGCGTCCAATGGCAGTTGGTGCGCACTGTTGGCCTTATAGCGATTGTGGTATTGGACCCCCCTGCATGAACAAGTAATCATATTCAAACCGACATTGCAGTGGAAAATAGGGTAAAAGGTGAATTTGACATCATATAAATAAATAACATGCAAATTAATATTTTGCACATGCAATTAATCGGACACAAGTGATTATGTCAGTGTTTTCAGCACAGTTGTACAGGTGACAAGTAACAGTGTGAGGACCAAAATTAAAATCATTACAAAATCCTCAAGCTATCGTGGGCGATGTCAGGGTGAAGATGCAGACCTGGAGGTGGCAATAGAGATGGCGAGACACTATGAGCTAATTATTTTACCTTTTGTCGGATCAAACATGATAAAATACAAAACGCAAGCCGTGAGGAGGGAGAGATGGTCACAGTCTCCCCAGGAGGCGTGGGTTCGCCGGCGCGGTCTCCAAGATTCAAAGATACGGCATGCCCGCAGGGCTGAGGAGAGCGCAGCATGCCCAGGAGGTGCTGCACGCATTTGGTGCACGGCTGATGGTACTCTATAGTTGGACTCTATAGTCCTCTGCTACCATGTAAATTGGCCAAAAAACACGACGTTATTAAAAAGCTGAAAGTCACATATGCCTCAACTCAGAAATGACACAAAAACATCCTCACCAAGCAAGCTACAAAGTACAAAACATGCCAAAAGTATAACACTTTGTAAATTCACACATTTAATTTTTACAGTTATGATTAACGGCAATGTTGGTGGTCTTCCTCCACAGGTTGTGTCCTGATGACCTTTGTCATTCTCAAGGGGAAATGAAAAAATTAATTAACATCCAAAAGTTAAGAATTCACTTGTTGTCAGGATGGATGTCACGGCAACCCACAGTCGGTCGGTGGGGGGGGCAAATTTGTGGGTGCTGAGTCAGCATTCCCGCTGCAGCGTCCAGAACGAGTCGTTACGGCCTCGCGCCGGGGTGTTCGGGTGGACGGTTCCTTATCATCAAATCGTCAAAGAGTCCAAATTCTTACTCACGCCCTTACCCCTGGTCACCGAACATTTTACAATCACACCATCATTCACAAAAACGATGTTACACTATCTATCATTAACAAACACAGCCAGCCCTCCTCTTTCCTCTTACCGCTTTCCAGTGTCCTGTCCGGAGCCCCATGGTCGCTATTGTTTTTGTAGAAATTATTATTATTATTATTTTTCCGATGAAGAGAACAAACAACAGCGCTGGATCAGAGAGGCCATTGAGATCTGCAAGCGTGTGCGCGTAGCGAGCTATCGTGCGAGCAGTTTGATGAGGTTAGCTACTACTACGATGTACCCGTTAAATGGCATGAGATCGAGATTAAAAAAAAAAAGTCGCATTACCAGTTGCCGTAGATGCCAGATGAAGAAGCAATACATACAGTGAACCCTCGATATTGCAACACTTAGAAAAAGGATTGTCCAGTATTTCCCGAGCAAACGTTACTTGGGGCAACATCCTATTCGCCGCAGTCAAATTCATTGGCCCCTTAGCAGCTGCTTCAACCCGGTCATCTACTGCCTGGTGCGCAAGGAGTATCGAGCGGCTCTGCGAGAAGTCTTGTCGATAGTGTCCAGTCAACCTGCCATGCATGTCTACATTTTGATACATTGTATAATGCCCCTGTTCATGCCTTTTTTATTTTAATTTATTTATTTATTTTTTTAACCACAGACTGTCCATTCCCCATTGACGGCTAAAGACGTCAAAGATACATTTTTTTTTTTATTTTACTCGGCCATCGCAAAACTGTCAAGGTGGCACATTGCCCACGTTGAAAAGTTCTCCTCTCTTCATAGCTTTCATTATGTCTTCATGTTTTACAATTTGCTAGCCGGCGTTAGCATATTAGCAATTTTTGATCCTCACTCGAGTAAAGACAGCCATCCACGCCTTAATCATTTATAATCTGTAATATCTGTGGAGGTGCAAAAAATAAAATACAATTCACAGAAGATGACGCTCTTTACACACACGCTGCACTTGTAATCGGCCGGTAAAATTTTCTTGTGTTTCCCTCTGAGTTCACGCTAAAGAATGCTGGGTTGTCTTCCTAACCCACTCATTGGGTAGCTTTGGATTTGGAGCAGATTGGGTTACTTTGGGTTCATTATTTTGACCCAACTATTGGTTTGGCTATTCTTGGACCGGTGTACTGAAGTGGAAGTGCATTTAAGGTGACATTCATAGAAAACATCGGTGGGGGCTGGATGGCTCCGTGGGTCCAGGCATCGGGGGTTCAGGTCCCAGTCAAGGTGGCCAGCCGGCCCACAGTAAATAGTTGGGTTACATCAGGAAGTGGATCTGGTGAAAAACTATGCCAAACATTTTATGCGAATGACTTGCTCTACTCATATTGGATCCAGCACTGGGTTAGCAATTTCACTCAATTTGGATAACTTTTGACCCAACATGCAAACAGGATTGCGACATGTTATGTGGGAGGTGACGCGCGGGGACCTCAGGTTATCTTGTAATTTGAATCCCTTTTCTATATTCCAACTCAATACTACATATTTATATCTGTATATTTATGGAACCTGTGCGGGTCAGATGTATTCATCAGGGATATATATCGAAACTCGGGTTCAACAGAAACTGGAATTAGGATCTTTTCTAGGCCATGTGCACTTACATGATGATTTGCCCTAATAATAATAATAATAATAATAATAATAATAATAAAAGTAATAATATTTTCTACAATTTATGTAATTCGAATTCAGTTTTTCAATTCAATAATTCAGTGTTCAATTCAAAACATTCAGGTTTCAATTCAAATATCTAAGTTAAGATATTCACATTCAAATAACCAATATTCAGATTTAGTTTCAAGTGGGACAAATATCAGACCATAGTCCAGCAATTAATCCAAACTCTGTGTCAAATTAAGTGATGATTGTACTGCCTTTATTATTTTAGAGGAGGAGTAATACCTGCTGCTGTATCTTCTAGTGCTGGACGATTAATCAAAATTTAAATCGTGATTGACATTATTTTGGTCCTTCGAGCGGGAAGCCAAGATACCTGAGGATTCCAGCGGGTGTGGTGAACTCCAGAAAGACCATGGCCATGGCAGGCTCACTTTAATCCATTTTACCACTGGTCACTTTTGGGCCCACGATTGTACTTTGGTGCCGTTTGGTGCCCACATTACACACGCACACACAATTTGGTAATATATTATATTATTGTCCTTTAATTTTTAGCTTCTTTTTTGTTTAGCATTATCATTTCCTTTTATATATTTTAGCTCCAGTGTTTCCTCTTAGCATATGGGACATTGTGGAAGAAAACAACAACCGAGCGAATGGAGAACCCCGCAAGGAACCTCCGGATGGTGCGGAGCTCCTTGGCTAGCGCAAGACTTTGGAGGCTCTCTGGAGCCAAATGTGCTTTCTTCCCACTGTCAAAAACGAAAGTCGAACTCTCTTTGTAGAGTTTCTGAAAAATAATTACTTGAGTAACATTTAGTAGCAATTTTGCATTAATTATTTTCATTGAATTTTACTGTCCATGCGTGCCCGGCAACAGCCTTCCACGGTCGGATACAATGTTTCAAAGTTCCCCTTCCTAAAAGGCTTTCACATACATGTTCTGGAGCTGGTTCTGGTGCTAAAAGTGATATTTTTTAAATCATCGTCAAAAATATGTTTGTTTAATCCCAGTAGCTGTTTTATAAAGTTCAAACTTTATCACCTACTTTATATTTATTGCAGAATATCTGATAGAACCAGGTTTATCAACATTTGTCTACACATGGTTAGGGCTGGGGATTGAGTCCTGTGATGATAGGAAGCATGTTCATATATTTATTTCTCTATAGAATTTTTGTTATAGGAACATTGCTATTTTTAGTTGTATTTTGCAAAATTGCCCACCCCAGCTGCCTCTGGACCCGATTGGTCCCCACGACACAACAATACACCCCCAAAAAAATAACTAACAAATAATACAAATGAATACGACAAAAACCTGTCCTAAAGACGACCACAAAAAGCCCCCAAAAATAATAAATCAGACACCAATATGGCAAAATGCCTAAGAACCCCCCAAAAAAAGCTGCGAACATTTGACCAAAAAAAGATAACAGACCCACAAAACGGATGTAAAAAATGTAAATTAATTTTGGGCAAGAAAAAAAAATCCAAGTTCTTAGTAAGTCTTTCTATCTACAGCAACTGTCAATCGAGGCGTCAGTACAACTGAATCAAATATCAATGTTGTGGCTGTACACTCACCAGATATGCCAACTTCCTCGCTCCCCATTCTCCATGCTTGCTCCTTTTTATACCGCAAAAGAATTGATAAGATGAAGTGCATAATAAATATTTACGACTTTTAATGATGAAACGGGATGTCTAATGCCAATCTTCTTTTTCGCAAGATGATTTTATGATGTCTTAGTTTTATTTTGGCAAGTGATTTTATTTACCGGACTCGGGGCGCTCGGCGAAACTACAATGCCCCCGAATATTTTTTAGACCCGCGAAGCACTGAACCCGCGAAAGGTGAACCGCCAAGTAGCGAGGGTTCACTCTATGTATAAGACCAAGACCTACAAAAAAAGTCTCTTGGAGCAATGAGCTAGGTTTTACAGGAAGTCGGCCATTAACCTGAGCATTGGACAGGCATCAAGCGCTGAGATGGAAGAATAGATCTTTCGAAAATCAATGCAAATGGGCAGCGACCCGTCCTCCTTAAAGACAATTACCACCGGACAACACCACTCCGATGATGATGATTCAATAATTCCAAACTTCTGCATCAACTCCTTCACCTTCCAGAGTGGTGCCACGAGTTGCTGAGGGACACGGGAAGGATGCTGACAAATGGGATTTCGATCCCTCAACCAGTTCAGATGCTCCATCAGGGTAGTCCGGCCAGATTCTGCCATGAAGAGTGATGGAATCTCTCAGAAGCCTCGCTGGCAAGCTTGGCTTTTGTTACCATTCCGACTGGCTTGGGCCTTCCCGCGTGGAGCTTGCATGCCATGATGTAAGGCAAAAGTAAGAAGTGTTGCTCAGTCATGCAGGCTAAACATTCAGTGATGGGGAAGTTGCAAAGGAGTGCTTAAATGCTGTTGCACAAACATTATTTAAAGGAAAACACAAAGCCCAGATGTGTGAAATAATCTACCAATTCCCAATGGCCCTGACTCCTTTCCAACCCAGATTTAAATTACTGGCAGGGCAGGGTTTTATTTTGAAGGTCTGACTTTAGTCAGGATGCATTACTCGCGAGGGCTGCGAGAAGGGTTACTGTCTTGATTTAAAAAGCGGACTTTCAAAAATTCATAACTCACTTCCTGTTCATATTAGACGTTAAAAAATATCAAATTTTTCGCCATGCCCGATGAGACTGCCAAGTTTGGTGAGTTTTTGTGCATGTTTCGGGGGTCAAAAATGCGATCGAACAATCGGACCCTGATCCTAAAGGCTTCATCTGATTGCCTTAAAATTTTGTCTGTAGCATCTTAAGACCTGGGACAAACACTGGGGCTAAAATCTTTTGTTTCCCATCCGAGGACCTCACTAAGCCATCCAATCGGTAGTAGCGACGGGCGGTGTGTACAAAGGGCAGGGACTTAATGGTCCGCCACTCGCCGTTCTCCCAGAAACCCCGGCAGGGGTGCCGATGAAGAGTTGTGTTAATTTTTCATTTATTACATTTTTCCATACTTCATATAAAGTTTTAAACCTGGAAGGTTAAAAAGAATGTTTAGAAAAATGGAACATGCCTCGAGTGCATTTGTTCATGGTTACTATTCGTGGTTAAGATACGGTATACTTTTGGCTGCGCAGAAAAATATCAACTAAGTTAGAAAATAACGAAAACTGTAAGCTTGATATTCGGGGGCATTGTAGTTTCGCCGAGCGGCACAGGGAAAGTTCTAGTCCAGAGAAGGTTCACGTTTAGAGAGACGGTTCGAGGATTGACAGTCGCTGCCTCTGTTGACGTCTGTCAGAGTTTTGATAAAAATGAATATACTACCAAAGTTTTTATTAAGCAAGCTTCCTTTCACCTCACTATAATATAATATAATATAATATAGTATCATATAATATCATATAAAGTATGAATGAATATAAAAATAATTACTTTGTCATTCTATTGAAAGTAGCGGGATCTAGAAATAATCAATCAACTAATGATGAGTAGCATTCAAAAGTGATACAGCTCCTCATTTAAATGCACGAGAAAGTGTTTGACTCGCACGTGTGTCTGCAGTATAAGTAATAAACTCATCAAAAGTCAAAGATGACAGAGGTCACATTATTTATAGCCAGAGGTCAACACGTTTCCTCCAGATTTGATTGTTTAGGTTGACAAAAAGGGGAGCCACTCTGAGTTTATGTGCAATGGCCCCGGCCCACTTCCAATGTCAAAATATAATTTAAATTTAACGCAATCCACAATGCAACATTATGTCCCGAGACAAAAAAAGCCATTGGCAAGATTAAAGTTAAATTTTTTTTGTAATCATAAATGGTAATCCTAAAAGATAAGAAAAAAACCAACTGAATATTAACATGAAAAATAGAATTAGACTACACCATGAAACAGGAAAGAAGTACATTTTTACAAGAATGAAGATGAAATATTAACTGATCAGAAAAAACGTTTTTTTTTTTTTTTTTGATGTTCCGAGAAAGAATTACTGCAACAAATTGTATGTTTGCTGTCACAGCACCAGTTGCATCATGAGATTTGGAGCCAAGAAACGAACAAATCAATAAACCCAGAAAGGCGACTGTAAAGTACCAAATCAGTCCACAAGTGGTATAAAACAGCAGTCTTAAAAGCGGCCTATCGCCATCTGACATGACAGAAGCAAACAAAAAAAACAAAACAAGATAATCTCAATCCAAGTAATCTCAACATGCGTTGACCAGTTTTGTGGGACACGAGACTACCCCATAAATAATCCATAGATGGATTGTCACCATTCTGCGCACTTTTAACTTTGTCTGGAAGTCTTGAGTTGAGCTGGTGTATTGAAAGAAATGACACAGACATTTTGTGGCTGACTAAAGTACATTTGCCCTGGCAAGAAAATTATTTTATTCCAACCTTTTCCTCCCATTTTTTCCCATGTTGAACATTGTTCCTTGGCACTAATAGTGGCAAAAGATAGTACACAAAACAGTACACGAGAAAATAATGGAAAATATGTTGCAAAAAAAAAAACAACCCGCTGAACCGTACTCGTCTGGTCGGACATCTGAAAGTGTTTAAAGAAGCGCTCGGTGGCTTGTGTCTGGTCATCGGAAGTCACAATCGTGGCTGAGAGTTTTACTTACTTTTACATGCAAATGTACTACAGTAAATCTTAATCATATTCTCATATTTTCTGTCTTTTCCTCAATATAAACCTTTTACTCTAAAAGTGACTTTTTATCATTTTTATGCATAATCATCACGCTAAATTCTCGTAGTCAGAGCTTGTGTCTGCATAGAACTGTGCAACTCATTGTCCCCCATATCATACAGTCCGAGTGTATACCCATTTTTTTTTACAGAAGACCTGATCTAAGCCCATCCAAAGCCATAAACAGCCACTCCGCCAAGATGCTGGTCCAGGTGGTAGAGAGGATGAAGGCGAAGATTTGGACCTGAGCCAACGTATTGATTTGAACATCGCCGCGCTTGGATGGGAAGGTGCTCCTCTTCGGCTTACTGTGACGCGAGCATGCCCGCCTCCTCCGGAGCTTCCATTCGGTTACAACAACAATGGTAAAATAAAAACATAATAATAATAATAATAATAATAATAATAAGAATAGCCAATCAAAACGGGGGCGGGTCACCACAATGGACTTTGTGTAGAAATAAATGTCGGACTTTATTTCCATCATATTACAGGTTCAATTTAATATGGATGCAACTTTCTTCTTAATATATGACTTTTCTCGGAATATTACAATTTAAAAAAATGTTTTTTTATGAAATCTATAATCTTGCTAGATTAAAAATTAAATCTCGAACATTTGATGGACTACAACATTGTGCCTTTGATCTGTCAAACTGATGCAGTCATCAAATTAATGACTGCCCAGGCTTCAAACTTTTATAACAGCTAAACCAAACGTTTCCAATGTTACATCTATCAGCCCCCTCCTGGTAAACAGCCAATTTCAGGGGCTTTCCCAAAGGCGGCGAAGTGTGAATCGTAAAGATATTAACTCAGGATGCTCTAGCCTCATGGAACATCAGCTGATAAAGACGGGTCTCAAGACACCATCATGCGACACTCTGAAGAAGGCGAAAGACTCGCCGAAACATGTCAGGTAAAAAATTAACCTAAAACATAATTGTCTGCTTTTAATTATGACAAAATAATGTAATAACAAAATTAGAATGATTTTAGGAAATTATTTGCAAAACCAAAACATTGTGGTACGATAATAATGCATATAATTATTCTACGCAGCTATATTTAACAAAAACACTTAATTGACCGTAACAAAAAGCTCCCGGGAGGAAAACTACATTAAATGTTTTTTTAACAGGGCAGTGAAAATATTGGAAAATAAAAAAATAATGAATAAAATAATATGAAAAAAGAATTCAATGTGTATCGATGGACCCATATGAAATACTTATATCGCTATGTACTTATCAGCCATATCGCCCAGCCCAATATGTAACTGCAACTTCAAAACCTCGGGCTCCTCCACTCTCAGCTGTTGCCGTATACTCTTCCTGTTTTTCTTTGATGATCCGTCAAATATTTGGTCGCCAAATGACTCTTTGCTACAATCTGTCTTGGTCCCTTTTGATTGTAAGCCCCCAAAACAATCCTATTTGTGTCAAGTTACTAAAGGCGACGTAAAGTAAAACTGATTGTCCTTGATATTGTTGGCCAACATTGCTATTTTTTTAACCACTTGAAATCTAACAAAGACATATCGAAAGACAAAGTCTATTTGTGCTCTTGTACAGAAAGAAAAACTCTTAAAAATGTTTGACAGTAACTTCTCCCCCTTGTGCCACAAGAGGTTGATGAAAAGGTAAGCAGAAGTTAAATTAATTATCCGCAGAAGAAATGCGGATCTTTAAATTATATGCTGGCCGAAGTCTGATTTAATTTCCACTACTATATTTGCTGCTGCAAATGTGTTGTGCATTTATTGTGTTTTCTGCCCAACTTGCCAAATTCGGCAGAGAGTAAGATCATTGTCTTGAGTCTTTTCTGACTAATTTTCAGTCGGATTCGTCATATACAATATATATAATAATATATATATATATATATATATATATATATATATATATATATATATATATATATATACGGGGAGAGAGAGAGTGAAATTCATGGCGCGAGCTGAAAATGGGCACACAGGCCATTTCAGGTCTTAACGGAGGTTGCGATGAAGAACACGAGTTGCGTACTTTAACCTAAAAAAAAACGCAATAGGTCACAGCCAATCAAAAGGTCCACCCGGACATCTTCCGGCACATTTGTCACGGGTCGAAGTTAAACATAGAATCGTTTGATTTGGCATAATTACCGCGGCATCACTTAGTCAAACAAATCCAGAGAGATCCGTCTTAATGGAAAAGAAGATTTACGATAAAAGTAAAAAAAAAAAGAAATCATTTTAAAACGGTACAAAAATATGACTATTTTTTTGAGCGATATGACGGTAATAAGGATGGGAAGGTGCTCCTCTGTACCGGGTATTGTTGTAGTGCTTAAAAGGGAACTTAAATAACCTAAAACACTTTTCGAAAACAAATCTCTGCTGAATATGTAATTGTCTTGCCCCAAAAGCTCAGCTTGGAACCGCCCGTGCCCGGCGAAGGTGCTCCTCTTCGGCTTACTGTGACGCGAGCATGCCCTCCTCCTCCGGAGCTTCCATTTGGTTAAACTTAAAACGTACTAAATGTTTTGGAATGAAGCTGACACATATGCATCGGAAAGGAGATCGCCACTGCCAACTACTGGCGTGGATGTGCCTGACAGTTTGGAGATATTTTTTCTTTTCTGGGGCTAAAGGGGGTTGCTTGGTTCAGATAGTTCTGATGCTCCACGGCTCCTCATACCTGCCCTTAAGGGATTCGAACCCACGCCTCCTGGGGAGACTGCGACCTGAACGCAACGCCTTAGACCGCTCCTTTCTTAAACATTCTTTTAAAAAGGATTATGTCCACATGTAATATAAAATCCCCGCCGGAAGATCGTCCGCAGGGCGCAGTCGTCGAAGCCGCTCTCCGCAGCACCCGCAGCCCTTGAGAGCAGAAGTAGCAGCATCGGGAGAGAAGTAGAAATGCTTTCGAGCGTGTGAGAGCTTGGTGCTCCCTGCCAGCCACCGAGCTAGCTGGAGTCGTCCTCTTCCTCCGCTCTCTTACCTCTGCGTCTCCTGCTGCGCTTCGAGCCCGCCCTTGCAAAACATCACATTGTGGCATTGTGAACTGCTTAAGGACAAAAGATGGCACTTTGAATTTGTAGAAAAAAACACAGCAAACAGACCTGCTGACAGAGCACTGTGTGGGGTGTCCAGTTTCTGAACAGCCTCAAATACACAATGTCGACTGAGGTCAACTGAAAGAGATGCGGGAGTGAGAGGAATTGGCAGAGAAGGTCCCCAACTAAGCCGTTGTTTTCGTCTCACGCCAATTTCATCTTTCCGGCTCTTAATTGCAGTCAAACACACGGTCTCCATTCCATCCCTCAAAGGCCAAACGAGTTGATTATAATAATAATGCCTTTATTAGTCCCACAATGGGGAAATTCGAGATTCAAACCCAGGCCTCCTGGGGAGACTGGGTCCTGAACGCGGCGCCTTAGACCACTCGGCCATCCTGGCAGCCACGAGATTCGAACCCAGGCCTCCTGGGGAGACTGGGTCCGGAACGCGGCGCCTTAGACCACTCGGCCATCATTATGAGATCTGCAAATTCGAAATTTAAGTTATCATAGAAAATACGTGGAACAATTCTGTGGATTTGGAGTTTCAAGCAGGGAAATATATGCTTATCAGATTATATGTTTATTTACATTTGTGCCGCACATTTTAATTAATATTCCCCCCACAGTCCAGTTATTTGACCCTGAATTCTATACACAAAAGAAAAGCTTGTTTGTTTGTTTGTTTGTTTGTTTAACAGGGCTCACCCCACTGAAGGAAAGGGTAATTGAATCAGTGTACCATTAATTATATATATATACATATATATATATATATATAGTTATATATATATATATATATATATATATATATATATATAGTTATTTACATATAATGACTACTAATTGTTTTCAACTCAAAAAATTTAAATATGGCATCAAATAGACTGTATACAGTATATGGATGTGGACATAAAAAAATTGCTCTCCACTTTGCAGCTTCATCTAAAATAAGATGCCTCCTGGAAGCCTCCCTGGTGAGGTGTTCCGGGCATGTCCCACCAGCAGGAGGCCCCGAGGACGACCCAGGACACGCTGGAGACATCGGATTAGGGAGCTGCGCTGGTGTGTGGTCAGAATGACGGTTTCACATTCCTTTCCATTCATTGCATTGTTTGAACTCATCAACAATCCAAATCCCATTTTCCGGCACTTGCTGGCGCCGCACGCCGACCTGTTCAGGAAACACGTAAGCACAGGGTCGATGTCTTTGATGTAACCCAAAGGGTTAATCGCCCCCGTCGGAGTACAGTGGGATGCCAAATGTCAAGCAAAAGAACACAAACTAGAAAATGCGTCATAAGCACCATTTTAATGTCTAATATGAATAGGAAGTGAGTTATGAATTTTTGAAAGTCCGACTTTTGCCCAAAAAGAAAAGGTGAGATGGATATTATTTCAGTGGAGCGTAAAATGCAGGTGAAATGGATCTCCTTGATTTAACTTGGCAAAGGCGGCTGATTTGTATGCTGTTAATTCCCATCTCGGAATAACGCAGTCATCTTGTACGTACAACATGGACGGTAGTGTCACTCTTGTACTATAAGTGCAGTAATGCAAAACACTACAAAACATAATGGCAAATGTCAGCGTGTTGACAGAAATTCGTTGTTAAAGTGCTCTATAAATAAAATTTAATTGAGCTGAGCGTTGATGAAGCATTATAGGTCATTAGGGATAAAAATCCTTACAGTAAGCGAAAAATATATTCAGGCACCGGCATCATTCCCTCAATGAGGTTTTATAAGGAAAACTTTCACGTTTACTGAACGTGGGGATAAAAAATTGTGTTCATGTTTGACGAGCGATGTTAGCCGCTAGTTCAGGTATTAATTTAGCAGATGCTAGCCTACTTCCTGTCTACTCGCAGGTTCCCAAAGGCCTTTCTTTCCTTGATGCGCTACAATAAAGATGTACTAATTAAATGTATACTTTCGGTATTATGGTTCGCTTGATAAATTAAAAAAAATGTAAAAATAAAAGAAACAATAAATGAATAAAAAGCTTAGCATATTGCTGTGTGCTCATGTTGGCTCCGTTTGGTGTGCTCTGTGCATATGCTACAGTACTTAACAAGCTTTTATTTCTTGTTGAAATTCCAACGTTACTTTCCAGCTCTAATCCCACGTTGAACAACAAGCATCATTGCATCCACGCTTATGAGCCACTTACCGAAAATAACTATCTGGTCTAACAAGGATGATTGCAGCCAAAAAAAAAAGTAGCCCCCTCGTGTATCGTCTGCAATGTAAAGCTGCCATCTTATCGTCAACAGATGGCACGAAATGCCCGGGCTGACTGAATAGCAATCCCGCTACCCCATCTGTTTTCTCCTGCTTACATTATTTTTGATGACATGCACTCAGTCTTCTGTGAGATGTCCCGACATCCATTTTGCTGCAACTACACGACAATGTCACGGAGCTGTTTTCATTATCGTACCAATATAATTAGGTCAGCCTGCTTACACTTTGGAAAGAGACCCAAACGGTTGGGTCCATTTTATATCAGTGTGGGGGTGAAACGTTGGTCTCGGCGGAGCTGTCTGAATATTGGAGAAGTTAGAAGACAAAGTAAAACAGAACAATTAGAAACATTCAAGGGGGACTCAATTTAAATGCTGTACAATATTATATTTTTTGAAGGTAATACTGTAAAGGTACCTCCAAAAGAAGTGTTTATGTGTGTTTGTATGTATGTATGTATGTTTGTTTGTATATATTTATTTATTTATTTAAAAAATATCTCACCTCTCCTGATGCGGGATGAATGTGAAGTATTTACACAGTCAAGAGAGCATTACCAGTTGCGGCGTTGGACACCACGCCAGCGTGGACGGCGGCCAAACACAGCGGAGACGACTAGAAGGTGGGGAAAAAAAAGTTTAAATCTGTGAAGAACGTTGTCATTCACCACACGTCATGGTTTCCCAAACCAAAACAATCAAGACCCTACGCTTTACTTGATGTGGGATAATGAACTGTTTAGGTCCTGCTGGTTTAGTTAGCAAAAGAATCCAAATGGGATCAACAGTCAACGCGAAAATGCCGGTGTCTCTGAACTGCGGTGGTTTTCTATAAATTCTCTACATAATGACAGAAAATATAAAACTGATAAAAATGCATAAATTAAATTGATAAATTACACAAAATAATATTGAAATAAAAACATCTAAATTATATAGAATACATTGTACTAATGAACATGTGTAAAATAAATGTTCAATTAAAAAAAAAAATTTTAATATACAGAACGAAAATAAATTCATCATCTGACAGTGGCAATAAAAACTTTGTCTTTGTGATTTCTCATTAGGATTATGCATGTTTTCAAGCGCGTGCCATCATTCACACTGCGGCAGATGGGACACCCATGAGTCACCGTGATGTCACCTCGATTTGCTGAGAACACTCAAGCGTCCGGGTAGCGAATCACCCCCATGGCCGCATTCCAATTTAAATGTGCTACCCTAAACACAAAAGATACCTTTCCTGAGAAAAAACAAAAAAACAAAAAAAAAACACTCCCAGCTGTTCGATGAAAATGACTGAAAAAAAAAAAACCTAAGCAAGCAGATTACAGAATTATGCCCGTCAGCGGTTCAGTGATTCAATTTAATTGCCTCATTGAATGAATCATTTTCTTAAGCTGTGGACGCAAAAGATCAGCACAGGAAAATAAGAAGTATATGCAGTATGACTGCACACATCTGGTCCGCGGTGTGATGCGAGGCCATTAAGAGGAATTGACCCTACAAGTGAGCAGAAAGTGGGACATTTACTGGGAATGGGCAGGTGGAATGGAGCTGGCTGGTCTGGCTCTGATTAATGTGACACGATGAGGGTCATCCAGTGCTCTCGGTGGGAGTGTGAATTTATCCAAACCCTCGATTTTTTTTTACCCCCCTTCATTGAGCTCCGTCCGCTCGTACTCACTCTCTTTCCCTCCATCTGGACTGGATAAAGTCAGAAACCACATCACTGGTTTTTGGCCCCAAGTCTCTCTTGATCCTCCCACCAACTTGGCACACACACGCCGCTGTACAACAGCATGCCCATTGTGCTCTCGTTTGACTCCACCACCCGCTTGCAGGTACAAATCTAAAGTAGAGCAGACTGTTTTTGCAGCGTTTATTTGAATTTCTGCCTCTCAGGGAACGCATTAATTTGCCACAGCCATTTCGAGTGTGCAAGTATACGACTATCATTATAACTCCTCTGCCATCCAAATGGATCCAGTGGGGGGTGATACGGTGCCAATAAATTCCAGTCTATAAAGTAAAATCAAATTGCACTGCACTCTGTGCGGGGCTTGTAGAGTGGCTGGCGTGGGGGGCATTTATTTTTTACGTGTCGTGCGCAATGATGTTAGAACACCCCCCCACCACCACCACCTGTCCCGAAGAACACCCACAACACAACAACACCCTCAAGATCTGGATATGGCATGAAAGACTGCGCTTTTATTCAACACCGTTTGAATTTATTTGCAATTCACTCAGCAGAGTGAAGCTGGGAAAGGCTGCTCAGATAGAAATCTGCTCCCCCCGGACCCCAAAATAAAAACAGAGAAAGTGATGAAAAATAGAGCGCGCAGACAAGTCAAGAAACGGGAGGGACCCGGGGCCGCAAGGTGCGTTCGAAGTGTCAATGATCAATGTGTCCTGCAATTCACATTAGTTCTCGCAGCTAGCTGCGTCCTTCATCGACGCACGAGCCGAGTGAGTGACACTCCTAATGTGACACTCTGAAGAAGGCGAAAGACTTTTGTATTGTGACATGCTCAAGGCCTAAACACTCATCCGAGCAAATATAAGGTAGATTTTGTTCACCTGCCCGGAGAAAAACATCAACGAAAATAATTTGTATTTGTTTTAACCAGTTGGTGTCTCTCGACTAACTACCACTTATGGAAATTGGAGCGTTTATTACAAATCCTGAATATTTCCACGTACTAGTACACGTTGTCCTCAATAGAAAGACTCTGAAGTGGACTTGTAGAATGACTGTCTTGCTCGTTACATTAATTTTACCCACTGGTGTATGACATTTTTCAATGCAATTTATTAGTTTACAAGATTAATAGTCAGGCAAAAATGGTGCTTAATTTTTATACTGCGGAGGACAAAGAACGCACTAGTACATGGATCTTAAGGGGGATATTAAGAACATTGAATAATAAATGCTCAAACAATTTTTGGAATATTGTACTGGTCTTTAGTGTGTTGTGAGTTTTAGTGCTGAAAATTCATTGTCTGCTGGTGCTGTACACTTTTTCTAAGTGTTGCAATATCTCATGAAGGAACTACTGGACAATCAAATTAATGACTGCCCAGGCTTCAGGATGTCTTTTTACACTATATAAAGGTGGCAATTTACATTGGAAACGTTTGGTTTAGCTGTTATAAAAGTTTGGTTTTTTTAGTGCTGAAAATGCATTTTCAGCTCGCACTGTACACATTTGCTATGTGAGGCATTATCTCATAAGGGAAATATTGGACAATCAAATTAATGACTTCCCAGGCTTCAGGATGCCTTTTTACACTATATAAAGGTGGAAATTTCAATACATTTCAGATTTTTTGCATTTTTTATCTTTTATATAAATATAGAAATTCAATTTGTACTTTTTTTTTTCGTACGCATTTGTATGTATGAATTTCAAGTATGTGTACTCCTGCATAAGTTAAGTGCACGCATACTTTTGTCACCTCTGCATAGAAATTCAAGGAAACAGCATACACAGTGGAACCTCAAGTTCAGATATAATTTGTTCATGTTTGCTGGTCAACCATTTGTTCCTCTTTCAGCCGGCGGAAGATGCTGCTGCTGCTGCTGCCGCCGCTGCCTCTGCCGCTGCCCCCCATGCTGGAAATAGTCGCTGCCAGGGGCTTTGCAAAAACTCACCCCAAATTAAAACACAGAAAGACGAGAGGATATTTTCAGACGGCACTCCAATGCATCACATCGACAACAATTTCTACTTTTTTTTTTTTTTTTTTTTATCAGTTGCTGCCGTGCCATCCTTTAAAGCCTTTTTTTTTTTGCAAGAGAGCCCTTTGCATTGGAAAATTACGCAATTAATTTTTGTTGTTGGTTTAGGATAGTGGCTCTTTTATACATGCATTGAAAAATGCATGATCAAAACTGAAATATAGTAATGGCGCATATTTTGTAGATATGCACATATTTTTGTGCATATCTAAATCTGTGCCCGACGTATGTAAATAGGTTGCCAGTGTGTGTGCAGTACACACTTAAGTTTTAAGAGTATATTTGATACACACGGTCTTCTGAGGAAAGGCAAATAAAGATATTATGTTATTAAACAATATTAATCTGAAATTATGCTTTGTGGCTGTCCGGAGGGAAATGGTAGAGCTACGTCAATATGTGGCCAGCATGTCCTCATGGGGGTGTGTCGGATTTGTGTTCAAGCTTGATGTCGTCGTGTGGAAAATTTCAATAGAGCGTGTGACAACATTTTCTATCACGTGTATAAGAGCGTTCCACTCGTATGTATGACAGCGTTTTACTTGTGTGTATGAAAACATTTCCCTAACTTCCCAGGCTTCAGGATGCCTTTTTACACTCTATAAATGTTGAAATTTACATTGGAAACGTTTGGTTTAGCTGTTATAAAAGTTTGGTTTTTTAGTGCTGTAAATGCATTTTCAGCTCGCACTGTACACATTTGCTATGTGAGGCATTATCTCATAAGGGAAATACTGGACAATCAAATTAATGACTTCCCAGGCTTCAGGATGCCTTTTTACACTCTATAAATGTGGAAATTTACATTGGAAACGTTTGGTTTAGCTGTTAATGAAGTTTCGTTTTTTTAGTGCTGAAAATTCATTGTCTGCTGGCGCTGTACACTTTTTCTAAGTGTTGCAATATCTCATGAAGGAAATACTGGACAATCAAATTAATGACTTTCCAGGCTTCAGGATGCCTTTCTACACTATATAAAGGTGGAAATGTACATTGGAAACGTTTGGTTTAGCTGTTATAAAAGTTTGGTTTTTTAGTGCTGAAAATGCATTTTCAGCTCGCACTGTACACATTTGCTATGTGAGGCATTATCTCATAAGGGAAATACTGGACAATCAAATTAATGACTTCCCAGGCTTCAGGATGCCTTTTTACACTCTATAAATGTTGAAATTTACATTGGAAACGTTTGGTTTAGCTGTTATAAAAGTTTGGTTTTTTAGTGCTGTAAATGCATTTTCAGCTCGCACTGTACACATTTGCTATGTGAGGCATTATCTCATAAGGGAAATACTGGACAATCAAATTAATGACTTCCCAGGCTTCAGGATGCCTTTTTACACTCTATAAATGTGGAAATTTACATTGGAAACGTTTGGTTTAGCTGTTAATGAAGTTTCGTTTTTTTAGTGCTGAAAATTCATTGTCTGCTGGCGCTGTACACTTTTTCTAAGTGTTGCAATATCTCATGAAGGAAATACTGGACAATCAAATTAATGACTTTCCAGGCTTCAGGATGCCTTTCTACACTATATAAAGGTGGAAATGTACATTGGAAACGTTTGGTTTAGCTGTTATAAAAGTTTGGTTTTTTAGTGCTGAAAATGCATTTTCAGCTCGCACTGTACACATTTGCTATGTGAGGCATTATCTCATAAGGGAAATACTGGACAATCAAATTAATGACTTCCCAGGCTTCAGGATGCCTTTTTACACTCTATAAATGTTGAAATTTACATTGGAAACGTTTGGTTTAGCTGTTATAAAAGTTTGGTTTTTTAGTGCTGTAAATGCATTTTCAGCTCGCACTGTACACATTTGCTATGTGAGGCATTATCTCATAAGGGAAATACTGGACAATCAAATTAATGACTTCCCAGGCTTCAGGATGCCTTTTTACACTCTATAAATGTGGAAATTTACATTGGAAACGTTTGGTTTAGCTGTTAATGAAGTTTCGTTTTTTTAGTGCTGAAAATTCATTGTCTGCTGGCGCTGTACACCTTTTCTAAGTGTTGCAACATTGGCATTTGGCATCCTGATGTTCAGAGGTTTTATTCGTCTTATTGCATAGTCTGCATGTGTCAAGTTGTTTGACAATGGGAGAGACAAAGTCTCCACTAACCAATGGGTGCATTGTCTCTAAACTGATGTTTAAATGTAAACAAACAACTGACGTTTTTTAACAGCTGTTAGTTCTTGCATTGGCAGTAACAAATACAGAGCACACATGCAGTGACGTGCAATAAAATTTTTAAAAAAGCATTTTGACTTCCTTTTAGATGCTTACTTGGATCCACCCATCCATTATCTGAGCCGCTTTTCCACTCAAGGGTCGCAGGCATGCTGGAGCCTATCCCAACTGACACCGGGTACACCTTGGACTGGTTGCCAGCCAATAGCAGTGCATACAAAGACGAACAACCACTCGTGCCCACATTTCCTTCGCCGCAATGGACAAAATGCTTAATAACTCTCCTGCACATGCTGCTACAAATCCAAAATGTGATTTAAATAATAAAAAAAAAATAAAAATAAAAAAAAGGTCAAATTGCATATCGCTGGCACATGTTATCATTTATTTATAACAGTATCAATGATATAATATTACTTTACATTGTATAGGTCAACCAAGGATGTATGCATCGTTTAAATTTTGAAGCGTCTAAATTTGCGGTTGGTCAATCAGTTATACACCTTGCGCCAATCAATATCATTTTTTACATTTTGACGTACTGCACGGTGCCCTTTTAACGAATCTGATTGAAAATTGGCTAGAAAAGACTCAAGACATTGATCTTACTCTATCCCTATTTTTGTGACTTTCCTTCGAAGGGCGTGGCTATTACGGTGCCGCAGAGTCTGATTATTCTCCGTGGCAACAAAAGTTCCTGCAAATCATCCTCCGTCCTCATCCTTCCAAATCACTTCTAGTCTTACTGAGTCTCTCACGTCTCCAGTGTTAGCCCTGGCAACGACTTTCCTTCAAAGGGCGTGGTACTGATTTTCATATCATATACAGTTGTTCTTTTTTTTTGCCAAACCCTTCTCGCTCTAATTGTAACAAAAGTGAAAGAAGGTCACGTGCAAACCACGGGAACACAATGAGAGGAATATTCCGCGTCCAAATTATTCATGGATATATATATATATATTTATATATTATATTTATATATATATATATTTATATATTTATAAATATATATTATATATATTGTATTTTTTTTTAAGCATTTTTGAAGGTCACTGTTCCATTTCAAGCAAAAGGCATACTCCAGAAACACAATATTATTCCGAATGGAGCGTACTATTGTAAAGAAAAGATTTTTTTAACTTAACTTTCCCCAGGGCTTGGAGAGAAAATGTCAGATGAGGGGTTCTCAAGGAGTAAAAAAAAAAAAAAAAACCAGATACTGAAAGATAAGCAGATATCCACTCGGCGAAATGGGTTCTGTCAGGGGGCCTTCTTCAACGCCTAGCAGCTGGCTTTATCTCCTAGAACACCTCCAACTACTACACCTCGATGATTAAAACTCTAGTCGCAGTAGACAGGGTGCGTTTTTTTGTCGTGGGTGTTTTTGTGTATTTTCTTTTTTTTAAATCACTTCGGGCTAGGTCGGACTCATGACAGCTTTGGGCGAGCTATAACTCTGAAGTGACACCAAGAGGGATAAAAAATGTCCTGTCCTGTCACCCGGTCCCAGTCATGTCTTTTTCAAAAAGGTTGGTGACGAGAACAGCCAACTTCAAGAAAATAGGGAGATTGATTTTTTTCGTTGTTGTTGAGCACAGGGGAACCCAAACAGAAAGTTGCTGTAGGTTAAAATTCTGACGTCGTGACATCATAATGAGTATGCAAAGTAGCAGGAATATAAGAGAGATGACTGGTTTGCCAATCGGGTTCTCGTTCTGAAGAACCGTTAATGTTCCGAATTGTTTTTAATAAAGATTAAGAAAATTGGAAACTGAAAGAAAACAAGGAAACTAAATACAAACCAATTGACGAGACAACGAGAAAAAGCTCCGCCATCCTGGCAACTGGTAATGGAGCACCTCTTCCGCCCGGGCACGAGCGGAGCGCGAAGCTGTCAGTTATGAATGAATAAATGAATAAATAAATAAATAAATAAAGAATGGCACCTTTCATTTCACAGGGCACACCAGACGGCGTACCAGCAGGTAAAAGTCTGAGTAATTAAATAAATACAAAAAGAATGGCTGGGGAATAAAAAAATAATACGTTTTAATAATAATTTGTTTTTTTTTGTTATAACATGAATTTCACTTGACGGGTTTCTCCTGCGGTTTGACGAACACGTGGAGAAAAGGCTTGCCCTCAGCATCCAGCAGCACCGCCAGGTTGATGACGTCCTGGTTGTAGTGTTTGTCTCCCTGTCTCTCTCTGTCTCTCTCAACCGAGACTTGACTCAGGTGCCCGGGGAAGGTGCTCCTCTTCGGCTTACTGTGACGCGTAATGTTACATATGAGTTGATGTGTTTGACTGTAATTTTTTTGAAAGGACATGCAGTGGTGATTAATTAATATATAAGTAACAAAAATGAATTTAAATAAAAAATAGGAATAACATGAAAGTGTTACCTGCCAGTTTTCCAGGGTCCACTCCTCCCTTCCCTCCTCAATCAATATCATTTTTTACATTTTGACGTACTGCACGGTGCCCTTTTAACGAATCTGATTGAAAATTGGCTAGAAAAGACTCAAGACATTGATCTTACTCTATCCCTATTTTTGTGACTTTCCTTCGAAGGGCGTGGGTATTACGGTGCCGCAGAGTCTGATTATTCTCCGTGGGAAACAGCCTTCTCAGAGGATCAATTAGAGAATAAATATGGACGGTGAGGTGGACTTGAAGACTCACGACGGCTTTTTTTTTTTTTTGGTTCCTGAGGCGCTGGGACAATTTTTTTTTTGCTCTTATTTCTCAGAAAGAATTGCTTGTGTCACAAAGGCATCACAACACTTCTTCCCCTCTATAAAAAAAAGTGTTGCGTGAATCACAACAAAAGTTTTCTTTCACTTCATTCAATTTTTGGGGGGAATCTACAGTAAAACATGAGTTGGTTTCACCCACAGAGCCCATTGAAAGTCATCTGTCGCATCTCTCTTCTCCTATCAGTCACGACAAGGTCTAATCATTGCGTTCATGCTTCATGTTTCCACAATGATTTGTAGTTCGTAGTGCTGCCCAAATGGGCTGCTGAAAAAACGACGACTGTCCACAGGACAGCCAAACCTTTCAACCCACTTTTGGGGGAGACCTACGAGCTAGATATATATATATATATATATATATATTAGTGCTGTCAAGTGATTATTTTTTTTAAACTAATTAATCACAAAAATTCCATGATTAATCACGATTAATGACATTTTTCAACTACAATTTTTTGCGAAGCAGATATTTACTTGAATAATAACGCAAAATCACCCAATATGAAGTATATTTGATTCAAAGACTGTTCTAATAGCTTTCTTTGATTCTTGAATACGATCGAAATGGAGACATCTTTACAGCCATTTTTCTTTGAAACATTTCTCACAACCGCCCATAAGCGCCACACTCCAGCAGTGTTGGTTTGCAAGGCCCAGTGGTAACTTTAACACGATGTTTTGTTCTGAGGCATGCTAAAGATGTACAACTAATTAGGTGCAATATTTGCAAAGTATGCTAATTATATTTTAAGTAAACTGAGTTAATTGAGTTAAAATATTTAACTGAGTTAAAAAAATTTGGATTAATCACCTGAGTTAACGCTTTAATTTCGACAGCCCTAATATATATATATATATATAGTGAGAGAGAGAGAGAGATATTAGTGCTGTCAAGTGATACATTTTTTTTACCTAATTAATCGCCAAAAAATTCCATAGTTAATCAAATTTTTCAACCACTATTTTTTGCAAAGCTTGTAACAGATATTTACTTGAATAATATCTTGGAATTGATGTAAAATCACCAAATATGAAGTACATTTGATCTAATAGCGTTCTTTGACCTATTCGGAGATTGTGACTTGACTCTAGTAGGGGTTCAGTTTATGCAGAAGGTATTGACTTGTGCTTCCGTTTTTTTTTTTTTTGTTGTTGTCTGACTGAGTGGAGCGGAGTAATTTAATGGATGTAATCCTTTTTGGAATCATACTGGACCTAGGGCTGCAGGTATTGAATATTTGTAGCTATTTAGTAGTCGTAGTCGTATTTTATAGTGTGCGTGCATGTCAAATATGAAATTGCTTAATGGCTGTCATCTTTCCTCTCTTTTGTGACACTTTGTAGTACATTTAAGCTGACAACCACTTTGATCAATCACAAGCTGCTTGTAACGGGCAAATTTCTAGAGGGTTGCCATTTTCATAGTTATTGCTTTGACTGTAATTTCAGTGAGAAAAATAAATGTTGAAGTCTGTGACCAAGTTGGGGGGGCGAGGGGGGAGGGGGGGGGCATGGTAGGGCTGAAGCCGAGGGACGGGCGGCCGCACACACATCATACATTGCTGTTCCCCATTCACCAACCCACCTTCCTTCCACGATCAAGGTTTTTGAACTTGATGAAATCGCTACTTGATTTCATCAGAAGAGGGTGCAATACATCTATAATTAGTTTAGTTATTACTTCCTCCTCGTCCCGTCTTTCTGCCTCCCATCTGCATCTGCTGCAGAGCTTAGCCAACACGCATCTCGAACACGCTCCGTCATCATCATCATCTTTTTCGTCCCCAGCTAAACCAAACGTTTCCAATGTAAATTTCCACCAACTGGTAAAAGCTAATACAAGTTATTTTCTTGGATGTTTTTCTCCGTGCAACTCAACAAGGTCGCCCTCATATATGCTCGGATGACTGTTTCGGCCATGAGGATGTCACAATACGAAATTTGTCCTTTTTCGAAGGTCTGCAGATGCCGGACAACAATCCAGATCGTTTGAATCAGGTGTGTTGCAGCAGGAGAAATGGAAATCGTACGGGACAGCTGTGGCAGTAAATCCACTTTTTGTGTTTGAGATATACATATTGTCAAGGTAATGTCACCATGTCAAGAATAACATTTATTTTCTCATTTCTAAGACAAAGGTGCCCAACCAAAAAATAAGTATATTGAACTCACGGGGCTTTGGAACAATTCCCGCTCGGAAGTATTGTGTGTCCACGCGAGGATGTCCCATTGTCGTTTAGCAATGCTTGACTATATATATATATATATATTAGAAATTATTAAAGTTTTTACCGTTTCAAATGACCACTTGGACAACATTCTTCGGAATTGTCTCATCAGCGCTATTTTTAGAACAGACTCACCGTGCTAGAACTTTTCAGTTTTTCTTCTTTATTCATTCACAACGATTGTTAATCTAAAAAAAACGAGTAGTGCCGGTTTAGATGCAAGGCACGGCAACTGGCATTTCATAAGCTTGTTAAAAATACATTTTTTCAAAAGATTTGAATAAGCCGAGTCAGGAACGTGGAGCGGCGGCTGGTCTGATCGCCTCAATGAGATTAGACTATCCTATTGTATTTCCTGTGTTGCAGATTTAGTGCTTTCATTTACTTTCGCCAGATGACTCAAATAGCTAAAGACGACCTTTTTTGACTTTACGATAATTCATTATTTTTATTTTCACGTACTGCACGGTGCCCTTTTGACGAATCCGACTGATTTTTTTAACAGGGCAGTGAAAATATTGGAAGATGGGCGAGAATAGGAAGTCAACTATGCGGGATGACATTTTCAACCACTTTAGAGCTTGATTGTCCGGCGGACATTCACCGTTTCCACTAACAGCATGGCTGCAAAGAGAAGGCCGTTCGTTTAAAAGAGCAGTCAAGAGTGGCAAACTGAATTTAGTTGCTACATTAAAAGCTTTTCGAGAAAAAAAAAAAAATAAATAAATTGACATTCTTGTTTCAAGGCTATTTTCATACTTGTTTGACTTTTGGGACATATTGCTCGGTACTTTCAATGGGCTCGAGATTTGTTTTGTGTGTTTGTCGCACATGCTGCTAAAAATCCATGGGTAAACAACAAATGTCCAACAGAGACCATGAACGCAACGCCTTAGACCGCTCTGCCATCCTATGCCAGGATAGAAGAGCGGTCGAAGGCGTTGAGCATTACCAGGTGCCAGGATGGCACCTCTTCGTCGCATCGACACCAAAGCGTCTCCTCACGAGGCAGACGAGTCCTTTTGTGAGGCCACAATCTTTTTTCTATTAAAGTAAAAATGTAACTATTGTCAGTGGAATTTTTTTTATTAAAAGTTAATTGTGAATAGGGTCTCTCAGCACGCCATCAACTTCATGAAAGTGGCCTACATGCCTCCAATTAAATTGGCCTTATTAAAGGCAATCCGGCAAATATTTCGTGTGACTCCTGACCGACCTTCTGTTTCTAGGGCATCAAGGCGCATGGGAGCGCCACGTTGTCCTCAAGGAGACCTCAGAGATGGAATGAAATCTAAAATCAAGAAATCAGCACATTTTGGGAGAGGTTTCCAAGATATTGATATTCAGACTTTCTATCGTAATAATGCACCAAATTCTTGTGTCTTGACACAATTAAGGTAGCAGTGGAGTCCACTCAAATTTCTCAACACAATGGTAGACAGTACGTGTGTGTGGGGGGGTGGCGGTGCGTTTGCGTGTGGGCACGGGCGGTTCCAAGCGGCCCCTAAGTTTAACCGAATGGAAGCTCCGGGCACGGGCGGTGCCAAGCGGCCCCTAAGTTTAACCGAATGGAAGCTCCGGGGGAGGAGGACGGGCGTGTGTCACAGTTAAGCCAAATTGGAGCACCTCTTCTGCCCGGGCACGAGCGGAGCGCGAGGCTGTCAGTTATGAATGAATAAATGAATAAATAAATAAAGAATGCCAGTCTGCATTTAATTTGAGCAATCGAATCTTTAGTGATGTGCCATGGGGTTTCTCATGTAAAACGTATATCTTGGCTCCAAAAAAAGTATGGGGAACAACTACTCTCGAAGGATTGCACCTGCTAATGCTGTAAATGCATTTTCAATGCAGCCGCCTGTCGGTCCGAACGTCAGAGCTGAGGTCAATGGTCTTGGACACTTAAGAGTAATTGTTTCCAAAATAAGGCACAGGTGGATTTTTAATAGGATTCGCGCAGCGCTGCGGAGATTCCCGCGCGCATGCATATGCATGCGTCAAGCTCAGCTTAAAAGCTATTGTGACATTCTTTATTTATTTATTTATTTATTTATTCTTTTATACATTCATAACTGACAGCTTCGCGCTCCGCTCGTGGAGGAAATTTTGCAGTTGCAGGTACACTTTTTCATCTAAAAGAAAAAAAAGGACATCTTTGAGATTGGTCAAACATTTGTTTTGTTTTTTTTGTTCGTAGGAGGACGCAAAGAACTTCATCACATTAGACAACTGACCAGCCTTGGTCGCATTTTATTAAAAGAGGTCACAGTCTTATTTATTTTTAAGCCGACGTAGGACTCAGCCAAATCCTTTAACCTGTTATCAACTACACTTCCCACGAGCTACATCATGTATGTGCTCCAAAAAAACACAGGAAAACCTGGTATATAATAAAACAACCCGGCAGGGTGCTTGGCGGCCGCGGTTTGTCGGCGCGCTCGGATTCGTCAAAAGGGCACGATCAAGAGTCCTGATCTTCCTCTCCTGACTCAAAGTGGGGCATCATACCGGTTGCAGCAAAAAAATAAATAAATAAAACGACCCTTTAAAATTCTAATACTGTAATTTAACAAGAACATTGGGTGAAATTTCCACCTTTATAGCTCGTTGTGGTCGCCGGACAGCTGCGGGCCGAGCCGAGCCGACCAATCGCAGACGGCGGGAGAAGGCCGGCCGGCAGGCAAGTGACTGGCTTTGCGTGTGTGGGTGTGTTTGCCAACATGTGTGCAGCGGCTTGGTAATCATTCGGTTGGGAGACGTGAACGGACTCCACAAGGTGGCGCTCTTTGTTAAGCTTATTTTTGCCTTTTCTTCCCGATGTAAGAAAAGAAAAATGTATTTTACATCAAAAAGGAATTGGCAAAAAAAATAGTAGGATACATATTAAAGGATAATGCAATCATGGCAGTCAATCTAAACAGAACAAAGGGTAGACTGCTAGGAGCCACTTTTGTGATCCCGGCATGGAAGTCCATTGTTTCAGAGGGGTCTCGTTCACACCTCCTGTGGTGCAGCTGTGATCCAATCTTCCTGCATTCCTCTCCTGAGGGTCTTGTCATTAGCATGGTCTAAACTTCGGTTACACTTAAAGGATTTCATACATTTGACTATTAAAGGAATATAAGAGTTTGATCTTAACATAGTTCATTAGATGTTGGTGCATCCAGTGTATGAAAATTGGATATTGTAAAATGCTGAGAGGGAATAAGTTCGTGGGCAGGACTAATTGAAAAAAATGTATCCAATCATGACTTCCTTTGCTGGCGGCACAAGATGAGGCACCCACGGGGATGAGGATGACACATTCCTTTCATACCCCAGTGGAGAAATTATTTCATTAAGAAATCAAAAAGAAAATGCAGGAGTGCTAATCTCGTTGCACACTTGAGTACAATGACAATAATGGGATTTCCATTACAGTACGATAGAAGCAGCTAAACCAAACGTTTCCAATGTAAAGAGCATGTGCAGGGGAGTTATTAAGCATTCATTTATTTGTATATTTAAGTGCACTGGTAATATTTGTTACAGGGCTACCACTTTTTTTCATCCTCAATCTATGTGACAAACTGACGAATCTGACTATATTTTTTGTCACAAGCACCTCTAGACATTGAACTCTCTGCCAAATTTTGTAACTTTTTGGCGTAATTTCTCACTAAGTAGAATGACACATTCATAAAGGTGTAGTGCTCGGCCATTAATTTTTAATACTGTATTCTCACCGCACACTTTTTAATATTCACAATAATTTTCCACGAATACAATGTGAAAAAGGATTTAATAAGATTTATTTTTTTTTTTTTGACATACATATATATATATATATATATATGCAAGTGGCTAGGCTAGCCGTTAGCTTATCTGTTGAATACATTGCGGCATTATAAAACACTCAACACTAAATTTATCACTCTTAAATCATCACGAACCACAGGATAATCAATCTGTATGAACTTTTTTGTCACTTCCTGGTTGTCCACCAATCACCAAGCGGCTCCGTCAAAAAGCCTGGAGGCAGATGCCGCGCGGGACATTGGGCTCTGTCTGAGGTGGGATTCGAACCCACGCCTCCTGGGGTTACTGCGAGCCTGGAAAGTCATGAATTTGATTGTCCAGTATTTCCTTCATGAGATATTGCAACACTTAGAAAAAGTGTACAGCGCCAGCAGACAATGAATTTGCAGCACTAAAAAAACGAAACTTCATTTCCAATCAGCCTTCTCAACGTTGAAGGGAAAACAATGTGAGACGGTATTTATAAAGATTGCATATAAAAGTTCGTCTCATCCCACCCCCCTCGTCAAAATGTGCATGGCCAGGGCTTTCTTTTGTAGCAAAAGCGAGATTGCGCTCGAAACGGTCGCCGCGGAAAACAGTTGTCGAAGCCGTCGGGTTGTTGATCGGCAGCGCCCCACCGTTTATCATCCTGTGACATTGACAGAAGAGCCCCTCCAGTAACTGCGCCTGCGGTAAACAAAGGCCTTCTCGCCGCTGTTTAAAGACGCGCTAGTTTTGGATTGTCTGCATCCCACGGCTTTGCCAACCCAGCCCGCTCTATGATCAAAGCACACGCGTGATTTTCAATCAAATATGGCATGTGATCATTCTCATGATTTCAAACTCAGTCCTACGCTTCTTTTCAATCCTGCAGAATACATGTGACAGCACTTACTGCTTCAGAACACATTCAAGAGAGCATTACCAGGTGCAGGCATGGAGCATTTCAAAGCATCGGGCGATATGAAATATTCAACAGCTGTATGACTATTACAACACAGAGAAAAGGCACATATGCTCTCATGGCACACTTTTTTTTTGGTGTCTTTTCTAGCCAATTTTCAATCAGATTCGTTAAAAGGGCACCGTGCAGTACGTCAAAATGTAAAAAATGATATTGATTGGCGCAAGGTGTATAGCCGCTTACTGCTGACTGAAACCCTAAGATTTCGGACTTGGTCTTTGTTTTCTAAAAACACTGACTCCAGATGTTTTCTAACAGCAATCTTCTTTTCTTTAGTGCCAAAACAACTTCCACCTTTTTGTTTTGGTTTAGCTGGAAGAATCATCGTGGCTCCCGTTTGCCTGTTTCCGCAAAAGACGTTGACAGAAGTGAGCTTCTGTCTGTTAGATTCTTTACTTCTACTTCTATGGGTGTAGTTAGTTGATGCAGATTGTGTCACAGGGTCAAACGAAAAAAGGCGCAGTGGGATAAGCGCAATTTGGTGTTCTATCAAAGCAACTAGCCATGTAGTTTTACCATTACATTTGGTAACATCTGCAAAGTAGTAATTAGAGAATAGACCAGCGGTGGTGGTCTCAAGCACTTCCATCTCTATCTTAACGGCTTTGGTAATAGTTGCGCGTGGCACCTTCACATTTCAAACCAACTCCTTTGCGGGTCTAAAAAATATTCGGGCGCCCCGTTGTGTCGCCGTTGTACAATGTGGCCAGAGCGTGGCACCAAATGATCATTTTGAGGATTTGGAGAGGGGGAAAAAAAAAAAAAAGTTACACATTCTTTTTCTTTCTTTACACATTCCTTTTCTTTTCTTATTAACTTCCAATCTCTACACTGCAAAGTTTCCCTGGACTTTACTATACTACCCAATACCCCAATGAGAGAGATTGCGATAGATTGCGAGGCGAACCGCCGGGGGGGCCCGGGCGACACAATCCCGTAAAATGATGGATTTCGGACGGCTGCGAGTGACCAAAATGTGCAGTAAGGCGGCGGTCGCTGCTCGGGCCCCAATAATAATTTCTACACAAAGTCCATTGTGGTGACCCGCCCCCTTTTAAGTAAATTCAAAATGGTCGGGCGTGATGAGGCACTCTTTGAAGCGTTCTCCTCTAGTTACAGTGGAGCGCACGGGATTGAATGTCGCCGACTAGTGGTACGAAAATATTTGTCGCAAACCGTACTTCCCGATATGGACGACATCGGGACGGGAGCGGACACATGTCGAGCATTTTGCATCCACATCCTTTAACGCAAAACGCATTGGTGTTGATTATTTGAATAATCGATACAATATTTGACCCGAAAAGTATTTGACAGTGACAGTCTTGTTACAATTTTCCTAAACACAAGAGCCATCGTGCTAACCAGTCGGCCACCGTGCCGCCCTATATATATATATATACAGTGAACCCCCGGTTATCGCGGTTAATGGGGACTAATCAAATACATTTCATCAAATATAGCAAATCTGGCATAATAGTTCACTGCCAACAATTAAATACACGACAGGCGTCCTGTATGTCAAGACCTGTGGTGCAAGTGAGTGACACGCATTGCATAAGTGGCTTATTAGGCTGACCCCTGTAAACATGCAAAAAAGGGCAAAAGTCGGACTTTCAAAAATTCATAACGTGCCCGAGGGCCGGCTATGAGCCGCGCCGTGCCCGCCAACAGCCTTCCACGGTCGGATACAATGTTTCAAAGTTCCCCGCTGGAAAGGGGACTTAGAAGAAATTTGTAAAATTCACCCGGAGCTCCGTGCCCGAGGGCCGGCTATGAGCCGCGCCGTGCTTTGACACGTTCTGAGGCAATTTCTGTCGTTTGCCCATTCAGGGTTATTGTTTAAAAAATATAGAGAGAGATTATTTACCCCTCTTATTGTAAAAATAAATGTTCAACCATGTATCAAATTAAACAACTATACATGATTTTATTGAGAAGTGAACCTTGTGACTGATTGTTACTGTAACAGACAGTATTTTATTTTATTTATTTTTTAAAATCTATCCCCCATGATTAAAAAGCCTGCATTTTTGCGTTTTTCTCCCAAACTTTTGGGTAAGCAAACACAGTCAAGAGAGCATTACCAGTTGCCAGGATTGCAGAGCGGTCTAAGGCGTTGCGTTCAGGTCGCAGTCTCCCGCAGGAGGAGGGCATGCTCGCGTCACAGTAAGCCGAAGAGGAGCACCTTCCCCGGGCACGGGCCGTGAGGATGCTCCGTCGGGGACGGCCCGGCGTTAAGGTATTATAACATGTTATTGAGTTTTTATTACTGCTTGTGAGATGTCTAAGCTCTTCTTTTTTTTTCTTTTTTTTTTTTTTGCTACAGCAGCCCACATTAGGGCTGGATTGTGCAATGGGTAAATTTCCACCTTTATATAGGTTAATTTTTTACGGGGAGACTGCGACCTGAACGCAACGCCTTAGACCGCTCTGCCACGGTGACAAAGCCTGAGGCTGACTTGTGGAGTGAGTGTCACAAAAGACACGTTCCCCCGGACACGATCGGTGGCGACGTTTCGCGCGGTTCGGACCGAACATATTGTCTAACCAAAATGTTTTTAAGCAGTGTTAGCACAATGCTTCTGCAGAAACATTTTTTAGCAAAAGCAGACGAGCGCACTTTGTATGCATTTGTGGTTCAGTCGAGTCTCTTTAAATGGTGACAGTGCAATGTGTACTTTGGAGGTGATTGGTTCATACTGAGCTCAGCCACATGCCCAGTAATGAGGTGTGCACACTTATGCAAACAAGTGAAATGACTTTTTTTATTTGTACAAAAGTGCCAAATTCATCTGGCGGTGACAACAAAATATGATGTTGCGGCTGTCCAACAATCGCGGCGGCCCGCGATTTTATTCATCTGAAGGAACGACCGTAAATACAAACAAAAGTCTTAGCCAGTGTCTTGTGCTGACGACGCGACAGTGGTCGGTCTGATCTCGAAAGGTGACGAGACAGCCTACCCCAACAGTCCGAATGAAGCGGTGCATTTCCGAATGCACCCATAATGAGGGTTTTTCCGCTGTGCACTTCAACTCAAGACATTGATCTTACTCTATCCCTATTTTTGTGACTTTCCCAAGCGTAAACATCTGTCCAGTTATTTGGAACCCTACCGTCATACATCCTTTGCTCACAGTTGTAGAGGTCTCGGCAGATGCGGGCTGGATTGTTGCGCTTCCCTAGTGGGTTCTTTAGACTGTGGATGAGAGAGCTGAGATGCTCCAAAGTCCTGATGATCTCCGTTCCCTGGTCCAGCATGGGAAGGTCCACATTGTGGTAATTCAGCTTTGAACAGATGACGACATTTTTATTTTAGTCAGTGTTTTTTGAAACATAAAAATTTTCAGTTCCAGTTCCTGTAGTTGTAAAGAGCCTTCATCCTCTCTACCACCTGGAGCAGCATTTTGGCCGCCCATTTTCAGCTCGCTCTGTACACATTTGCACAGTCCCACGGAGTCCGTGTTTGTCCCTCGGGGCTCCGAGGCGAAGTGCTGTCCACGCTCGCTTTAACGCGGGTCGACGTCCAGCCGGGATCGACAGCGTTTCATCAATTTGTAACAAAATTCTGTCTAAATTCCCAAGTGTGTTTGATGGACGCGAAAGGTCAACCGTGATCAAGTTCTTCCACACCAAATTCAGCCAAACATGCCTTTGTGAACCCGGCTTCGTGTTCCGTGGCACAAAAGGCTTTCACAAAATGTTCCCACTAAGTTGGAAGAAAAATAAGTTGGTAGATGTCTTCAGGGCAAGGATGACACCCAGACTCTTGACCTGAGGGGAGGGGGAGATGGATGAGCTGTCAAAGGGAATGGAGAAATTGTTTTTTTTTGTTTAGGGTGGATTTGGTGCTCAGCTCCCTCCGACGAGTTAAGATAATCAAGCTCACCTGATGGTGCGTGTTAAAATATTGCACGGCTTAGCACCCATACCAGCATCCCGAAAATGTTAGCTCATTGCTCCAAGAGTCTTTTTTGTAGGTCTTGGTCTTATACATACAGTGAACCCTCGCTACTTGAAGAGGCAAATCTGTCTCTCTGCTTTCCTACCCTCACAAAGACATTTTTGTTTCACTGAACGAGATTGATTGAGTCGTCACTTGGGAACTGAATACTTTATTTTTGTTAGCTTGTTAACTATTCAAGTTAATTCAATTAAAATAATCAACAAATCATCAGCTGTTGGTTAATGAATGAACCGAAATTAGCAACAATATCTCATAATATAGTGTTGTGTGGTGTGAGTCTTTATTCTTTTGTAATGTTGAGTGATGTTTAGACTTTGTGTGATATTAGAGTGTTGTGACTTTCAAGCTGATTGAATGCGATAAAGCTAATTGTATTTTGGATTTTATTGTTTGTTTGGCTTCTTAATCCTTTGTTCTGTTCCGATTCCTATGAGTACACATAGACTCATCACCAACAACCTTCGGTAAATATGCCTAAGATATTGCGATCCAATTCAAAAGATGTATCCAAAATTTTGCCTTTCATAAAGAAAAATAATGAGGAATTATGTGCACTCAGACCTTGCCGCAAGAAGGTTCTGGTGTCAAGTTTGACAGATTGCAGACAGATGGAGAGTTGTGAAAGTTAAAAATCAAAACCATTTCATCGTATCTGCTTTGGATCGTCCGCGGAGCATTTTATTGCAATTATTGTTTTCCATCTCCTTCGCTTGTTTGCTAATCAGTCGTACACTTGTATTTACTCTGTTTCGGGGACCTTTTGTAAATGTTCGGCATGAACTCATTCACTGCCATTGACGGATAAAGCCGTTAAAAAGTACGTTCATTTTACCTGGGATAGCCACGGCGCACTTGTCGACGTTTAACACCGGCAAAGATCGATAACAATCAGCTAATGCAACCTCCACACAGGAAAGCTGGGTCCAAAATACCTAAGTCCCCTTTCCAGCGGGGAACTTTCAAACATTAGATGTCTTCAGGTACAGACTCTTTATGTACTTTTTTAACTTTGACCTTTCTTCTTTTCAAGATGTTCAAAAAGGCCCAGCGGTTCGATGATTGTCGGAAAAACTGCCAACAAGATGCCATTGATGTCTATTTTTCCTTTCTTGTATGAAATATTTGTATGTTCCTGTTGCCAAGTAAACATTCTATAGAACCTCGGTCAGTGTCAAAACTGCTGATCTGAGAATAATCTAAACTAGAATTATCAGCTTGTGTCAGTGTACTCCGGCTCCATGTCCCGCTCGCGCGGACGGCGTTGCGGTTGCTGGCGAGGACGCGGCTGTTGCACAGTTGAGGCTGCCCAGGCTTCAGGATGTCTTTTTACACTATATAAAGGTGGAAATTTACATTGGAAACGTTTAGTTTAGCTGTTAATGAAGTTTCGTTTTTTTAGTGCTGAAAATTCAAAGTGACCAAATTTCTTCCATTTCCTTCTAAATTCTAACTGCAAGTGTACTACCCGGGCAGATGCCACCTGCTTGATGACGGGGGGGCGTGGCCTACGTTGAATGAAGACGTAGTAAGAAGTGTTTTGTGTGCACTCGTAACGTCATGAAAGACTTTGTTTGTCAAAAAACGGCTGGCTGGTCTGGTGTTTCGTTTCGTTATAATTAGCGGGATTAAAACATTTAATGGGCCACATTTAACGCAATAAAATTCAATTAAATTCATCTATTGCAGCAAAATATGACATATTGTGTTACATTTTTAATCTTATATCTACAGCAATAGATACTGCATTAACTGTTCTCATGCAGTGCTTCAATGCACATTCTACGTTGTCTAGTTTGGAATAGAAGTATGCGATTGGTTTAAAATTCATTGTCTGCTGGCGCTGTACACTTTTTCTAAGTGTTGCAATATCTCATGAAGGAAATACTGGACAATCAAATTAATGACTTTCCAGGCTTCAGGATGCCTTTCTACACTATATAAAGGTGGAAATTTACATTGGGAACGTTTGGTTTAGCTGTTATAAAAGTTTGTCTTCCCCACTGCGTTTAAAACGGCGCTGGTGAAGCCAAACTTTATTCTCCAATTGCAGGCTGGGAGGTTGGAGCCCGTGTAACAGCTAAACTAAACGTTTCCAATGTAAATTTCCACCTTTATATAGTGTAAAAAGACATCCTGAAGCCTGGGCAGTCATTAATTTGATTGTCCAATATTTCCCTTATGAGATAATGCCTCTCATAGCAAATGTGTATATATATATATATATATATATATATATATATATATATATATATATATATATATATATATATATATATATATATATATATATATATATATATATATATATATATATATATATATATATATATCCCGATCGGTCGTGAGAGTGCCCAGGCGAGGCGACGGCAGAAAACACCAGTTGCCAGGATGGCAGAGCGGTCTAAGGCGTTGCGTTCAGGTCGCAGTCTCCCCAGGAGGTGTGGGTTCGAATCCGGCCTCAGACATTGCCCATTGAAAGTGCATGGGTCAACGACCCGTGATCGAAACCGGAACGATCGGAAAAATAATAATAATAATAATTTCTACGTTTTTTTTTTTTCACATTTTAACATTCACAGTTGTTTCTTATGTTATTTTAGGGAACTTGTAGGCTAAACGTTTCCAATGTAATTCTGTCTGTAGCATCAATAATAATGAGAAAATACTGTGACGCGAGCATGCCCTCCTCCTCCGGAGCTTCCATTCGGTATTCTGATTTTATGCAATTTGACTTCTAAATAGGAATTAAAGTTTACGTTGAAGGTACTGCTGAATTTTATTTTGCTTTGTTTTTTCCAGAGATTTCCAAAAACTCCTGCATACACAAGCTGCACTGAGATTGCAATATTCTGTTATTATAATTTCAACTCAATGTATTATTTGATAAGCTTTATTTTTTAAGTTTGCCATTGCGGAGGCGGGGTGTTTGTTGAGAATTTTTGTCGCCCATTTTTAATCAACTACGACTCAAGCAGTGTGGAACTCTCATCTTGGACCGCTCCAGTTTACTGTGTCAGTCCTATGTTGCTATGGAAACACGTTTTTATTGTAATCACTAACAGGCACGAGAATGACGCAACGGCGTCATTTTGGGGCGCGCAAAATTTGCAAATGTACAAAACGTTATATTGCTATTTAGAAAAAAAAAGTTTCGTTTTTTTAGTGCTGAAAATTCATTGTCTGCTGGCGCTGTACACTTTTTCTAAGTGTTGCAATATCAAAATAAAAATGATGACAAATTTGCCCCAAAAATCCAGGCCAACATATCTGTCGAGGTGAGGCGGGGCTGACCAACAAACACTGGGGCGTGGGTTCGAATCCCATTCCTGTTGGCCCCTCCATTGTAGGGGTCCATTATTTGTACTTAGTCATTTATAAAATCATGTATGTATTTAGTTGAACAGATGATGCAATTCTACCCCTAAAATGAAATGATTAATAAATACAATATAGGCAGTATTGGGTTCCTTTTTGATTTAGAAATGAATTCTAATGTAAAAAAATAATCAATAAATTAGTAATATGATTTGGATTTTTCAGATGCAAACAAAAAACGGACAAAGACTGATCTAAACCACATGTGGAGGTTGTTTGAAATGCAACGCAAGTCACATTTCGACAAATGAGACTTCAAAGCAAACACAGTCAAGAGAGCAGTACCAGCTGCCAAATCTGGGCCTTTTTTTCTTTCTTGCAGAGTTCATTTTGATTTCTTTGACAATGTAAGTTAGGGTTGAAGAACAGAAAATGTAAATTACATTCTTTGCTTCTCTACCCGTAATTGACTGAAAATGTGGGTGTTCCGTACTGTATTTTAATGTTGAAAACATCACCCCGAGACGGTACAGAATGAATAAATGGAGAGAAAAAGAAAACATGGGACCAGGACACTTTTTCGATTTGTTACCCAAAATTATGTGTCACGTGAAATTACATTTGACAAATTCATTAAAAAGGAGAATAACGAGTCTCCTGCTGCTGGGGAGGATTGGACGTCGATTCAAAAATGACGCCGTTGTCCGGGTGGCGAGGGCCCTTTATAGCTGCAGAAAATAGCAATAGTTGGCTTTTTTTTTTGTCATGCTGAGGCGTTTGGCACATAGAACAAACTTCACAATCTTCCAAATGGAAATGCTATTACAAAATGTACTGCAGTAACTGTCACGGTCCGGGTTGAGGTAGGTGAGGACCCAAACGCAGGGAAGCCAGGCAGGGGTAACTTAAAGGCATAGTGAACACTTTAAGACCACACCAAACGTTTCCAATGTAAATTTCCACCTTAAAAATGAGCCCCTGCTATTTGTGAGAGAACGACATCCTGCACGGTGCCCTTTTGACAAATCCGACTGAAAATTAGTCAGAAAAGACTCAAGAAGCCTTTAGGATCAGGGTGCAAAAGAATGACCCCTGTAAACATGCAAAAAAGGGCAAAAGTCGGACTTTCACTTTATATAGTGTAAAAAGACATCCTGAAGCCTGGGCAGTCATTGCTCACTCTCGGCCTCGAAACGGACGGCTGAGGACACACGGAAGCTCCCTGGAAGACAAAAGACAGGAAGAGTGTCAGGACAAAGTAACATTTTTGCTGTGGTTTGATGATGATGAATGACGACGAAGCAGCTGCGATAATGCGAACGCTTCCATCATTCCCAGCCGCAGTTTCCCCCAGTTCAATTTTACCACATCAAAACTGATACGAGAAACCTGAAAGTGGCCACAACTGTGCTCCAAGCAGGTACACCACAAATGTTCCATTTGTGGGACTAATGAAGGTCATCTAATCTAATCTCCTGCAACCTCAGCCAATCAGCTTCTTCCCTGCCCACCTCCCACCCCCAGCTGTTTTTCGACAACTATTTATAGCTCAGGTGTGTATTTTTTTCGTCTGTATAAGTCAGCCCCCCGCCCCCCTCAAAAAACTTTGCAATGTTTATTGCGCCTTCACTAGTCTAAACACTGCGTTCTGATTAAAATTTCATTTGTGGAATATTCATTCAAAAAATAATGGTAAGAACAAATAAAATACATATGCTATTACAATACACAGAGATCTTCCACTTTATGGCGGCCCTTTTCAGTATAAAATCAAAGGGGCTGATTGTTGGAAGGCAAAGTATTATCCGCGGTCGCTGCTCGGGCCCCAACTCCTCCCTTTTCCGACTCACTGTGCCAATTTGCACTGTGGGACTGGAGATTGCCGTGGAGCAACAGCTGGGGGCTCAACCTCTGCCCTACTTGTCTGTTCACATCTATTTCATTTTTACACATATCATCGCTGATCCGAGATCTAGGTGCCATGTAGAAAATCTGTATTGGGAATAAATCCACTTCGTGTGTGAAAATGCCGGCTACATGTTTTTCAGTTTAAGTAATAGTAGTATCAGTGGCTTATTTTTTACGCAAACTCCATGATGACCACGCGTGAGATGGGTGGCGTTATTGAAATGTTTTCTATTTTAAGATGCAACAACAGGCATTCCCACATTGTTTAAGTAGACTCGCACAACCAGTTGCTATCCACTCAGGAAGATGCGGTTTGCAGGCTCAAAGTCATGCATGGGTATTTTGAGTCCACACACCCAGCGAAGGTGACAAAATGAAAATTACTACAGTATAAAAAAATGACAATCCTCCTTTGCGGGTTCTTTTTTTCCGCAGACAATAAATGATGTTAAATCAGCTTTTTGGAAGGCAGATGCCCCTCAATGAAAACTGAATGACCAAACTGATTAATATGATAGCCCAATGGTTGTGTAAGCCAGGCCGCGGCGGGGCGTTGGCCTCGGCCGCGTCGACCCAAGTCCGAAGCAGCTGCAGAACTTGCTCCGTCCGAGTAAGGTTGGACGGCGGCGCAAGCTGGATGCTCATTGTGGTGTCACTTGTATCACTCTCGGTGTCTTTCAGCAGCACTCTGATGACGACACGTGACTCGGACAGTGCAGGATTTGTGTAGCCGGGCCTCCTGAGCCACGCCCCCTTTGCGACTGTCTTTATGCAGCATAAATTGATATGTGCACGAGTTACCTAAACAAATAAAAATGTGACAACGGTGGAAGTGAAATGGAACTAAACAAGATGTAACCCAATACTATGACGATGCGCATACCTCTCCGATCATTAATAATTAAAAATTATGAACATTCTTATTATTTTTTGATATGCATGGCAAACTCTTTTTTTGGCTCAAGAAGAGCGATTAAAACTCGAGAGGAGTCCGGGGGGCTTTTCGAAGAGTTCCACTTTTCTCCTATAGGAGCACACTGGCATCCTTAAAATACGGAGTGCCTTTTGTTCCTGATTTCGTTAGTATGGCATGACTGTGGATATTGAAAAATGGGTATGTATTACTATACCATCCTGATTTGTTTGAATAACCATAAACTATATATATATATATATATATACATCCACACACGCACGCGCGAAAGTGTTGCGGCAAGTCACTGACGGTGGAGTGATCCACTCGCGTGTGTTCAGTTTGGTGAAAATCGCGTCTTCCTGCCCGGGCTCGGGGGACCAAACGTTTCAAATGTAAATAATTATTATTAGGGCCCGAGCAGCGACCGCTACGAGGTCCCCATTGTTTTTGTGGAAATTATTATTATTATTATTATTAGGGCCCGAGCAGTGACCGCTGCGAGTGTATTTTCACTCATAAAGACCCAAAAGTGATTGCCACTTTTTTCTGTTTGTAATGAAGAATCCTTTGTAGTCCATCTTCAGCTTTTGACTTTTGAGAATGCATTATGTTAAGTGTCAAACACTGTTTCACATAATATATACATATATATATATATATATAATTAAAAACTAGAGCTGCGAGCAGCTATAAAGGGCCCCCGGGGAAGGTGCTCCTCTTCGGCAGGTCTAAGGCGTTGCGTTCGGAAACGTTTGGTTTAGCTGTTATAAAAGATATTGATAAATTTGCTCTCTTGACTGTGTTTCCTTTGTTATACGAGTGTTGTTGGAGTCAAGTATCAATGACACAACAAACATGTTATCGATGATTTTATTATTGCTCAGTGACGTTAGCATTCGGCATTTACAATCTCAAGCCATCATTTAATTTTTTTGTTTTTATTTCATAAGTGAGTGAATCCTCCTTCCGTCCTCTCGCGGCGCCGTCACTGTATGAGTCAGTGGTGAGGGGAGCCCATTGAAAGTACCAAGCAAGAACAAAGCAAACACAGTCAAGAGAACATTACCAGGTGCCAATTGAAACTACCAAGCAAGAACAAAGCAAACACAGTAAAGAGACGGCCGCCCTCGCCGGCCAGCACGTACTTGATGCGCGGTGGCGCTACCACTGCGATCAAAAATAAGTTGGCAGCCGTCTTCAGGGCCTGAATATCCTCAAATGTGAAAGATTTCTACTGCCATACACTTCAATCAATCATGTGACCATCATCCGAGAAAAAGTGTTTGGATGCATAGAGCCCATTGAAAGTACCATGGAAGCTAGAGAAGCCATGCTAATTGCTAAGCTAAAATTGACATGAAAATATGAAACACTGGAATTGTGAGGACTTTTATCGATAGTCGCCAAGCCCGTAAACAAGCGGGGCTTCTAATCACTCTCTGCCCATTAAATTGATGGGTATCGTCTTGTCAGTCAGAGTCAACTTATGTTAATACTCAGCGCCCAAAATTTACAAAAAGCGAGGGGCGTAAGTGTGATGACCTCACTGCAGGTTCCGTTGACATCCATCGAGTCAAGGATTGCAACCATACAGGGAAGCCATAAGTAGCTTAGGGTGTGGGTGCGAGATGGGCCGGGAGGACCGCTCCGACGCATCTGAATCATTTTGCAGGAACTTTTGTTGCCACGGAGAATAATTAAATAATTGTTTTGGGAATGTAATCAAAGTCATATGAAATAAAGCTCAAAATAAACAATGTACTGTTATTTTATCATTAAAATGGATGGTTGGATGGATATTTTACATATCGTCGACGTTTTAAAATGACAACTTTAAATTTCGAGAAGATGGATCATCTGAATCATTTTGCAGGAACTTTTGTTGCCACGGAGCTTAGCACTTAATATATTTCTGCATTTTGAACTAACTGCAGACTTTTAATACTAGACATGGGGAGACCCGAGAGCAAAGCGTTACAATAGTCGAGGCGAGACGTAACAAACGCATGGATTAAGATTTCTGCATCACTAGTTGATAGAATTGGGCGAATTTTAGCAATGTTACGCAGATGAAAAAACGCAGTTCGAGTAATATTTTCAATGTGCATTTGAAATTACATAGTTGCGTCAAATATAACACCGAGATTTTATGTTGAATCCTTTTGGGTAATATTACATTTATCGATATTCAGAGTGGTGTCTTTGAAAAGGTACCGATGACGCACTGGTCCAATGATGAGCATCTCGGTTTTATCTGAGTTAAGACGCAAAAAATTGAAAGACATCCATTGTTTAATTTCGGCAAGGCACGCCTCTAAATTATAGCAGTCGCGCGGATTCCTTATATCCAACGGCATGTATAATTGCATATCATCAGCATAACAGTGAAAACTAATGTTATATTTCCGTATAATATCACCAAGCTGTAGTATATAGATGCTAAACAATAGAGGTCCAAGTACCGATCCCTGCGGAACTCCACATGTGATCTTACAAAGATCCGAAGTTGTATTGCCATGAATTACACGGTGCGTCCTCTCCGACAGATACGAATTAAACCAAGAAAGCGCTGAACCTGAAATGCCAACACTTGCACTGTCTTATTTATTTATCTAATTTATATATTGTCTCTATTATTGTTGTCACCCTTGCAGCTGTTCCACTCGTCGATCTGTCCTCTTCTGCCACTGGATATTTACTCTGCCCGCTTGCTAGATGACTCCCGAGGATGGTTCATCGCCGACGCCTGCGGCATTCAGATTGTCCCCCATACTGGGATGGTTCGACCCAATTTGTCACATGCCATCTCTCGTTACCTGTCAATCACTTGAAGATGCAAACAATGGAGTCATGGTTGAAGCGTTTACATAAATACTGATGGTGTAGTGGTACACGACAATGTTTATTTGGGTTATCTTTGGCTGTAAAGAAACAATAGGGACCTCGCAGCGGTCACTGCTCGGGAAAACTTCGAAGCCCCGCCCCCGTCATATAGTATTTCGGAAACAAAAAATTTTAGCCCCAGTGTTTGTCCCAGGTCTTAAGATGCTACAGACAGAATTTTAAGGCAATCAGATGAAGCCAAAATTAATGGCATTTTCTTTTTAAATCGAATTTTCTCGTGTTCATTAAATGCGTATTCAAAATGAATTAAAAATAAATCAATTTTTGGTATGGTAAATAGTTTTGAATGACACTTCCAAACAATGACGTCCGCCAAATGCCTTCAGTGGTCGGATACCACGTTTGCAAGTTCCCCGCTGGAAAGGGGACTTAGAAGAAATTGTGAAAATATTCAAAGGGACACTTGCGTTGTACACACAGTGCCGCCAAGTGGAATCAAAAATTTGTTTTTATTTTATTTCAGTAGTTTAACGCAACACGTGAAATATAAAAAATATATATATATTTTTTATACTATAACAATTTGTTAAGATGGTGAATTTCAGTCCAAAATTTTTATGTATTACTTGATGATCATAGCTATCTCAGTCTTTGGTGTTGGCCATTAAATGACATTAAGTCGCAATCGACTACTTGTCCATTGGCCATAAAATAAGTTGTGTATGTTAGACCTTGTGAAGATGCACTGTTGGAGTTGAGTGGAAGTGAAGGAATTGGAGAAAGAGAGACGAGGCATTCATGAAACCAGCTGTCCGCCAGCGCCTCGTCTTTTCTGGTATCTTTGCGTCTTCTTGCCATCCAGGCAACAGTTGATTTAATAGAACCAAGTTAAATGCACTTTTAATCGGCGCTGGAGCGGTTAGACGGCCGGCGTGCGCCGGAAAATATTTTCAAAGAAAGAAAAAAAAAAGAAATGAATGATTTTAGGTATGCGAGCTCCGTGCCTGAGGGCGGGCTGTGAGCCGCGCCGCGTCCGCCAACAGCCTTCCTTTGGTCGGACATTTCCCGGTCACAGGATGCCCCCCCTGGAAGCAAAGCGAAGAGGGAGGGATCCTAAAGTGATGGGCCGCCCTCCGATTGTCTGTAGCATCGAGCTCTGGTACGGTACTAGACTGACTGAAAAAGAACTCTAAAACTGAATATGATGACAGTACCTCAGCTACGAATAAAAGGTGGATTTGCCGTTGGCACCCGCAATCGCTTTCACAATCGCATTATCTCATAAGGGAAATACTGGACAATCAAATTTTCCAACATCAAAGTAGGAGCGGTGCACCCACCTCTGCTGGTCACAATGAATTTGTTGCTGGATGTTTCCATTCTATGTAGTTCTGTGGGAAAACAAGAACGTTCCTTGCACAGCGTGTATTAATGTGTTCATGTGCGTGTTCAGCTGTGTTTTAGTTTTGTGAAGGTAAGCTTTATGTTCTTGCAACTATGAGAGCAAACCGAAAAGCCAACATGGCTTAACTTCCACCCTGTCTCCAATTACTTTAGCGCATGACAATTAATTCGAGAGCGCCCCTCTCCAGTGCAATATAACAAATAATTTAATTAAATATTTCAATTAAATTAATTAAATATTAAGCTGTTTGTTTTTGTTCATTCTTGACTCTGAGTTTGTTCACACTTGTGGCCATGAAACTGGTGGAACATCTCTATTTCCCACATCAGAGCAATAGGATGTTGCCAAAAACCAAACTTTTATAACAGCTAAACCAAACGTTTCCAATGTACATTTCCACCTTTTTTACTGCATGCACAGGATGAGTCTCCCCAGGAGGCGTGGGTTCTAATATCTAATTGGTAGTTTTTCCTCAGGCGACACAAGAGCAAAATCTGCGCTGGATACATTACAAGCATTCGTCAAACGAAACTAATAATAGTTTTGGGCCATGGCGAGCCATTTCAAAAAAGCTGCAGTGATGCCTATCCCATCTTACGCTGCACAAAGACGAACAACCACTCACACTCGCAATCATACCCAGGGACAATTTAGCGTGTTTAATCAAGCTGCCACGCATGTTGAAAAAAATTCTATCACAATTGCACGAAGAGTTTTTCTGTTAAAAAAAAGTATCTTAAGCTGAAATTCAGAAAGATTTTACTTGTTTTCTTCAAAGAATGGTGCACTTTGAAAGCAAGGAGAGGCCTCATTCAATTAAAAGAATTACAAAAAATCTGATGTTAGAAATTATTATTGACAGTTAAAAAAAAAAAAAAAAAAAAAACGTTTCCAATGTAAATTTCCACCTTTATATAGAACGGGTTTGAAACTATGGTTAGGGCTTCCAGACCTATTATATATATGTGACTGTCCGAGACGTCCGTCCGCACATCGGCAACGTGCACGCGTGAGCTTTGTAATTGAATCAGGGAACACGATCAGGCAGCCTGACACTGCCTATACCCATCGCCAACCCCCCCCCCCCCCCAGCCCCCCCCCCCCCCCTACCCGTCTCTGCCTCACAGCACACTCCTGCACAACGATATTGAGGACGGCTGGCCTGAATGGTACCCTGCAGAGAGCAAACCTCTGCCAAGGCAAAACAGTCCTTCACACCCCCCGCTGTCACTTGTATCCAGCAACTGCAAATTTTCACACGATATAAAAAATAAAAAAAATAAAATTCCTCCCTTGCGCCCCAAAAATGAACTGGCAAAACCCCATGTAGTTAATGATGAACTTATGGTTCTTTCATCTTTAATGTGCTGGCCGAGCAGTGCGATGAGTGTCTGAGCGTGAGCTGTGGCTGACAGCAGCTTCTGTGACATTTTACTTGACAGAACCGGGTGCAGCCTAAAATGACCCCAGATTGATGTAACATGAGCATGCATTGTGTGACAGAGCGGAATCAGCAGGATTTTAAAAGATGTGCAGTTCGACCGCAGGCGGTTTTTTAGTGCTGTAAATGCATTTTCAGCTCGCGCGGTAAGTCACGCCCTCATGGATACATTCATGTGGAAAATTCTATATGCATTTTTCCAGATTCTTGTTTCCTGACCTCATATATATATATATCTATAGACAGTAAACCCCCGAACTGTCTGTACTGAGTAACTCGCATGGACAGAGAGGGGGGCACGTGAAGGAGCCGCAGACATACACGACAATGCTTGGCATGTTGGAGATTTAGCATGTGATTTTTCAGGCGGTGCCCGGGGAAGGTGCTCCTCTTCGGCTTACTGTGACAGCAGGACGTGGACAAGCTGCTGCTGCGCTTGGCATCCTGAAGCCTGGGCAGTCATTAATGTACCAAAGTCAGACAAAAAGGTTGCCAAGGTCCTTGTTTGTCACATACCATGGTAATGAATCCTGTTTTAATGTCTTTTCTTATGCCCTTAAACGCTACGTGCACCGCTGGCGTATTGGGTTGCAGGCACAAGCTGCCAAAGCACACAACTCAAATTCAGCTTTGTGTGTTGTTCTTATGTGAATGTGTGATCATCACATGAGCATTTGCTCAGGAATAGAATCACTGGAGAAAAGGGGATCAATAATTTTGCATACCTTACTTTTCAGTAATTGTCAAAAACCACGCCCCGCGACCTTTGCTGCCGTCGGGGTCACTGCAAAATGTGGAGGAGCAGCCCTGTTAACAAGGCCTGCACTTATATGCATTCAAGGTAACGGTTAAGACACTTTTATTTTAAACTTAAATGATAGTTAATTTCCTCAAATAGTTGCTTTCCCTGTAATGGTCGCCATTTGCATGTCATACATGAATCATAATTAATCATCAATTCAGTTAATGAAGCCGCACCCACCTTTGGAGGGCAGTTATGTGAATGCGGTGCAGTTCAAAGTGCTTTTTCTATCAGATGGGAAAATGTAGATGGGAGACCTGACGTGTGCCGTTGCTGTGAAGGCGCCTGCAAAAAATATTCCCACAAACATCTGAAGTCTGACGGTAAGACACAAACGGAGCCTCTAAGATAGTGTAAAAAGACATCCTGAAGCCTGGGCAGTCATTAATTTGATTGTCCAGTATTTCCCTTATGAGATAATGCCTCACACAGGGCACATAGACGAAGAACCACTCACGCTCACAGGACCACCAAAAAGTCAATGTTTCACTTCTTCAGAGTGTCACATGATGCTGTCTTGTGACCCGTCTTGGGCAAGTGACAATTTTTTTTCTCTTGCCCTGAGTGACTTTTTGTATGACAAAGTGCATTATTTATCCACGTTTGTCACAATATGCCAGCAGACCTGTGGTGAAAATATGCAGAGAACTGCACGAGCGTCTGCACTGACGGAGCTGCAGCCATGGTCGGGCGCACCAAAGGCTTTTTCCAGCTCCGGCCTTCCGGCTGACAGATGATGGAAATATATATATATATAATAACGTTTCCAATGTAAATTTCCACCTTTACATATTATTATTATTATTAGGGCCTGAGCAGCGACCATTGTGGTGACCCGCCCCCTTTTAAGTAAATTCAAAATGGCCGACTTCCTGTAAAACCTAGCTCATTGCTCCAAGAGACTGTGCGACCACATTCGTTAAAGCCTCGTCCCTCACTTCCTGTCAGATCAAAGACATCCTCAAGGGGGCGCTGCGTTCCGCTTTTTAAGTCCAGGAAACTCCATCTGAATGAGACGTCTTTACGCGTTGCAACTGGTGGCGAATCTTTGTCTTCCCGCGATGCTGCCGCGACTGCTGTTAGTTTATTTTTTGTCATCAGGCCTAGTTACTGGTGAGTTTTTCTACTTTTTTTAATCGACCAAGATCTTTGGTGTGTTAGCATTTATATTGAGAAGAAATATCTGAAGTGTGTATATATATTCATCCAAATTAATAATTATTGCATTCTTATAAACTGCAGTAAACAAATAGTCTGACGTCCAAAGGTCGTATCTGTGAATGTGTTCAGGCGTGCGTGTGTGCGGGCAGGGGTATCACGCATTTTCCACTTCACGTGCAAACTCACAATAATGTCATCAATTATCGTCTAGTGCTTAGTGTGGGATTTCAAAATTGATTTCGCCAATTTATTTATTTTATCATCGAATGATTTTTTTTAATCAATAATTTTCATACTTTATATGTATTATTTTTCATTGTATATTATTTATTTTTTGTGTTATTTGACATTTATTATTACTGCGCACTCCACCCACCTTGCCTCCAGTGCCACTCACGCTGGTGTATTCCAACCATGAATGTGAATGTTTTTAGTAGTCGGAACGACCGCTGCGAAGTCGCTATTGTTTTTGTTGAGATTTTTTTTCCGCTGTCCTACAAAGCCTAGGACGGGGAACAGCGCCATAGAAAAGCAAAAAGATGAACGTGCGACTCACTGAGCGGTCGCTGCTCAGGCCCTAATAATAATAATAATAATAATAATAATAATAAAAGTAATAATATTTTTTAAAATCACTCTTCAAATACATATTGTTTGGTGGGCAGAGCATGATTTACAGCTCACCATTTTATTGCATGCACCAAGCATGTTATACATTTTTCTGTCCATGGGATGGCGTAGTCAAGAAAAATGAAGCATCTCGAAGCCCATTCGTGTGTGAAGTATTTCCCTGTGCATGTGGGCCGGCAAAATTTCCTGCTGTGCCCATAGTGGCGGCTGAATTTTACACCAGGGAGATTTTACATTTGTCACTTCTTTGATAGTAAGGGACATCGTGCAACCGCGCGAGGCTGTATGACCTTCATGTGCTTAACCTCACCGGGCTTCACCCGGACCTGGTGGATAATCACATTTCCCCTCTCTTACTGCCAAGACACGCAGAGGGGCATGCTCGCGTCACAGTAAGCCGAAGAGGAGCACCTTCCCCGGGCACGGGCGGTGCCAAGCGGCCCCTAAGTTTAACCGAATGGAAGCTCCGGGGGAGGAGGGCGGGCGTGTGTCACAGTTAAGCCAAATTGGAGTCCAACACGTTGCCACTGATGCAGGTCCCCGCTTCATGCTGCCGCTTTCGCAGACCGCGTCGAATGCATTTCGCTGCTGCTCAGTCACGGAGCTCATGCCAACATTGCGGACGCGCATGCACGTCGGACGCCGCTGATGATGGCAGCTCTCAACGGGCAAACCAATGCCGTGGGTCAGTACAGGCACGATGTTCACCTTTTTGACTACTTACGTTTAATTGACGTCGGCATTACGAGGGCATAACTTGGAATGTTGTGTAAATCAAGCCCCGCCCTCTGTGGTACTCTAACACTGTTGCAACACATGAGCAATAGTCAATATTACCGGAAGAAATCTTTTTTTTTTTTTCCCCCTATCACAGATGTAACTTATTCAGGGCTGTCACTATCAAATATTCATAAAAAAAAAAAAAAGATTCTCCATTTAAAACACATAAATCAAGCATATGGCTAAGGTGTTTCCCCATTATGTAATTCATGGCAATGCGACTTCTGATCTTTGCTTTGTTCTTGCTTGGTACTTTCAATGGGCACTGTCTGAGGTGGGATTTTAACCCACGCCTATGAACCTAATACAAATAAATGAATGCTTAATAACTCCCGTGTCGTTAATTTCCATTTCAGATCATTTTTAAGCAGCAATTATGAAACAATATCAACTTGCGGTATGGTCGCAACGCCTTAGACCGCTCTGCCAATAAAATGCTGGTGATTAATGCCCCATGTTCTCCTCCACATTGTAACCCTGGGCACATAACTGTTAAGGATCAAAAATTTACATTCGTGACACTTGGAGGCTGACTCGCTAGCACGGCTATAAAAAGGATTGCTCTTTCTTGTCTTTTTTTTTGTTGTTGTTCTAGTGGGCGTCGCAAATCATTGTTATCTTCTAAACAGAGAAAAAACGTAAGATTTAAACGTTATGCACATGAACAAAAATTTTAATGAATTTTTGAAAGTCCGACTTTTGCCCTTTTTTGCATGTTTACAGGGGTCACCAACGTCCTCTCCGGAAGGCCGCTGAGATGGACATTAACTCGCAGTCCGAAGCCCCTCTGGGGTCCGGCGGCGTGATGGTGATGGTTTGCGCCCACCTGCAGCTGCTTCAGCTGTCAGTGGAGCACCGCCCAGTTTGAAAGCTCTCAGCAGCAGCAGAAGTTTCTCAGATTGATGGGCGGCTTCAAGAAGGACTTGGGTAAGATCGGGAGTGAGATAATGCCTCACATAGAAAAATTTCAAAATCAGGAAACACCTATGCTTTTGCAAAGATTCCGTATGATTGCCATATATATATATATATATATATATTATTATTATTAGGGCCCGAGCAGTGACCGGATTAATGGCATTTGCATTCACTTCGATGTGGAAAGACGATTTGAGATACAATTGACCCATACATCATGACACCACTTGAATCTTTTGACCCTTACGTACGCTAATTTCCTAACTATGGTGCGTGAGGTCCCTGCAGAAGAACAATATAATGGGATACAGACATACCTAATAAAATGGTTGTTCGTACGATTTGTGACGGTCTACCAGCGGCAAATCTTCATAAAAAAAAAATTTAAAAAAAGATTTTCTCGATGGTTTAGTACGATTTGTGATGGTCTACCAGCGGCAAATCTTCATAAAAAAAAAATTTAAAAAAAAAGATTTTCTCGATGGTTTAGTACGATTTGTGATGGTCTACAAGCGGCAAATCTTCATAAAAAAAAAAAAAAAAGATTTTCTCGATGGTTTAGTACGATTCATTTTGACACTTAATTGTGATTTCTGTATCAAACATAAGTCATTATTTTGGCTAAGTGGTCTTGGGGTCATTCTTTTGCACCCTGATCCTAAAAGCTTCATCTGATTGCCTTAAAGTTCTGTCTGGAGCATCTTAAGACCTGGGACAAACACTGGGGCTAAAATTTTTTGTTTCCGAAATACTATATGACGGGGGCGGGGCTTCAACCGGACTACTTAAGCCTTCCATGCGGAGCTCCGGGGAAATTTGCCTCATTTCTTCTAAGTCCCCTTTCCAGCGGGGAACTTTCAAACATTGTATCCGACCACTGAAGGCTGTTGGCGGGCGCGGCGCGGCTCACAGCCCGCCCTCACAACGGGTTCATGAAGCAAATTTGAAGCTTCATTTTCCCATCACTAGTTTATAGTACTGGTGTCATAAAACCGAACGGAAATAATCCAAAGTTTTTAAATATAAAATTAAAAAATTAAATATCGTGAGTCAGCATGCTGTAGTAATATCTGCCCTTCTTTGCAGAGGATAAAGAATATATGCTCGTTAGTATTGTATTGTCTGTATAGTTCTTGTTTGAAAGTACTTTGTCGATTCCCCCACAATATCCATTGTGAATGGTTTTGAAACTTCTTAGAAAATGCAGCACAGATTAAGACTTGCTTTGGCTCGGGTGGGGTGAAGCAATGCTTTACCTTTTGTGATTCAAGTTCGAACAGGTCAGAGAAATATTGCGTATTATGGAGTATGTGTATATTAAATCACACTTGGAGCCACTGTTGTCGTTATAACCGACTGCTGTCAGACTTTTTAACAAGAACATTGGGTCAGGCCTACAAACAGGAGGGCATTAGTGCAATTGTGCAGTCCTAGGATGCAATATACACTACTACTGTACTTTCAGCCAAGGGTGTACTTAAACAACGACCAATGATGTATTTTGTTTCGAGAGCCTGGCCAAGGCTTCGGATGAGGAGAATATATGTATATATATATATAAAAAAAATATATATATATATTTTTTTTTTTTAATTTTTTTTTTCAAATACCTATCTTTGGTTCAACACCATAGTCCATTTAGTGATATGTGCTTCTATAAATGTTTTTTCTGTTTTATCATTATTTTTTTAATAATGAAAAATCACTTCTCTGAGTTGTGCAAGCTATTCAGAACACCTCCACCTTTGTCTTGAGAGTCCGGGCACCGGATGGGATCGCTCAACATACAGATAATAAATAAAATCACTGTAAAAGAAAATGGCTTCTTCTCACTTATTACCGATGATCTTTACTACAGCTATGGGATAATTTTAGAATAATGTCCTGTTTTGAGGATAAAAGGGAAGAAAATTGTTTTTTTTCTGCTAGCTTAAACGCTATCTTTCTGTTTCAAAATCTCAAGGAGTCGACCTGGTGTTGCTATGACAATCTATAAATGATCCATTTAGGAGAACACAATAAATACATTCGCCCAAAACCCCCCTCGGGCATTTCGAATATCTGGTCATGCCATTCGGGCTGACCAACGCTCCCGCTAGGCCAAAGATAAGGTCAAACTATTCAAAGAAAGTTGTCTTTAAGGACAGCACACACTGAGGTCTCCAGCACACATGTGTGGCGTCTGCTATAAATATATATATATATATATATATATATATATATATATACACATATATATAAATACTTAAGGATAGAATAATATTTTCAAATCTGCATGTTAAATTGGGAAAATGTTCATTCTTCTCTTCGAAGCAACGCAAATCGTTTGTGACCTCAAACACACCTGAGCCGGACATATCGCTTAGGTTTAGTGGGAGCCATCTCCATACTGAACTCTCACACACACACGAGACCAGAAAAAGTCTCGACAAAGTCAGCGTCTCAATTTGTAGGTCAGCTGAATGACGATCTTACTGTATACACAAAAAGGGTGTTTGCCGGCGCTCCCTCCGTGCGCGTGAATCCGTCCTGGATTGATGTGGGGGTGGGCCACGTCTGGACCTTCTGGACCTTGCTCGGGTCGGTGGCCACACCGTGCTCAGATACTATGTGGCCAAGGTAGGCAACCTTGCGTCGATGAATTTTTTCGTTACTGTTTTTTACGTTATATGTCACCATATCGAATGAATGAATAATTGGGAATAAATCCACTTTGCTTGATACCAAGCGGTCATGGCGTTAATGTTACATAGTTCTAATTTATTGTCTGGTTCCGAGGAGAAAACATAAAATGTGAAAATGTGTTAATGGGGCTTTTGACACACAGCGACCACGAGTGCTGCCTCTCGCGGCTACGACGAGTGCCGTCTCCTTGAGCAGAGTGGGAATGACGTCCACTTTCCGACGATAATGTCTTCAAAAAGCAAAAATAAAATATTTCAGAAATGTTTTTGTTCAAAAGAGCCTTGAAGGTTAATGCAGCCCAAAGGAAGACAAATTAAAGTGTGTTGCCAGGATGGCGGAGCGGTCTAAGGCGTTGCGTTCGGATCCTCCAGTGGCGCCCGAGGTCGCATTGGAGGACATTATGGCGGGTCAGTGTGGCTCTGTGACGTTGCATTAAGGCAAACGTCTTGAAAGGTGCCATTCTCTATTTATTTATTCATTTATTCTGATAGGGTGACACTCTGAATCATTTGTAACAAAGGCGATTTGCAGTTTGAACTCATGTGTCGAGCGTCGCCGCCTCCCCGCCGACGACCTGAAGGAAGGGCAGAGGGCAACCAGCATGGGCCATGAAGGAAATACTGGACAATCAAATTAATGACTTTTATCATATTGATCAATAATTGGATAATTGTTTAGAGGGGACGAGATGGAAGAAAAAAAAAAAACACTTAGCATCAATAGCATCATGCATGGCAGTGACCCCGACGCAGCAAAGGTCGCGGGGCGTGGCAGCTGGACATGTGAGTGGTAAGTCTCTTGCCTAACGGTTCTTTCTCCTTTGTCTTGACTGCAACATTTGAATCGTAATGTTGGATATGACTTCATTGTTTTCTTAAACGTCGGAGGTAACCAACTCGCTAGCTTGTTAGTTGTGCTGCACTTGCCTCTCATAGCAAATGTGTACAGCGCGAGCTGAAAATGCATTTACAGCACTAAAAAACCAAACTTTTATAACAGCTAAACCAAACGTTTCCAATGTAAATTTCCACCTGCTCGGGCCCCAATAATAATTTCTACACAAAGTCCATTGTGGTGACCCGCCCCCTTTTAAGTAAATTCAAAATGGCCCAGTTTTGGGGGACAAATGACATCTAATGACTGGAGCCCAAAGAATAATCAGTGTAGCACCTCTTCTGCCCGGGCTGAAAAGACTCAGAGATTGTCGTTACTTGTGAACCGGAATCTATTATTTTAATGGGCTCTGTCTGAGGTGGGATTCGAACCCACGCCATAAGTACATTGATGCTTTTTCCACTACTAAATGACATTTAAGAACATTATAGGACAACTTTGGCGCACAAGTAGGACTGTTGGCATCATTGCTAGCACCAATAACACCACGCTCGTGAGAGTCACTAACACCATTCTTGTTAGCATCGTTATCAGTTAGCATCATTATTTCAGTACTCTCACCATTACAGTACTTTTATCATTGCAATATTTTTATCATTGCAGTATTTTCAATCATTCAGTAGTTTTTATCATTACAGCGTTTCCCCCTCCGTAAAAACGTGTACATGGGCAAGCTGACCGGCCAAAACAAAACGAGCGGGGCGCAATTTGGGCATCCGGCCCTGAGGGATCAAACTTCTCTGTTCATTCAGTTTGTCCATCATGTCCGTGTGACCTCAGTAGGAAGACGTCGTTTCAGACATAAGTAGGTATTATAACAAAAGTGAAAAAGGTCCAATGGGCCCTTGCATTCCAAAGCATTGGTGCCCGAATAGAGAACGCTCTAGAACCTGTGGACTTCTTTTTGGCTCGCGGGATCACTAAAAGACTTGGCAGTCTCATCGGGCATGGCGAAAAATTTGATATTTTAACGTCTAATATGAACAGGCGATGATGCCGTCGCAGCCGATTTTCTAAACCAGGGGGCGGGGCACAAAAGCTATACACGGCGTCTCAAATTAAGACGGGTTCATGAAAAACATACCAAAAGATCAAAGACACCCATGATATTAATTGGCAGACGGATTGATAAATAACGCCACTCAAGCAAAGGATTTGCCCCCCGCCATCATTCAGCGTGTCTGAGCGGCGCACACAGGCTCCATTGCTGACACTAAGTGTTATGATAATGTAGCGCCGGTCCAATGATATTCCTTCAAACAACAAATATTCACAAGCAAACGTTGTGGTAACACATACAGACACGTAATATAAACGTAATACGCTGCCACTTGATGCTACTTTTCTGTTAGCCTGTCAAGTGGATTCTTAGGATTATCCTCTCCATTATCTTATACATACTGCATAGCAGGGATATTGGTCTGTAGTTATTTGGGTCTTCTGGTGATTTCCCCGGTTTTAAGATGGCTATGACCCCAGCCCGCCATCATGGGCTAAGAAAACAAAAGGGCTGATATTTTTCACAAGAGTAATAATTTTTTTCTTTTTCCCTTAAGTGATTTAAAAAAATATTTTTTTGTAAAGTCCCAAATCTTCGCCAAAACAAACGAGGCGCCTTGTAAAGCGACGCGCCCATTTGAGGATACTTCAGCCCTGAAGACATCCACCAACTTATTTTTCATCGTAGTAGTAGCGCCACCAACTGGTATTAGAACACAAGTCAAAATATTTATTTGAGGCTATTAAAAATATTAGCCTTCCTCTGTTTATTTATATTTATATTTAGGGGTGGGCCAACTTGAAAATTGGCTAGAAAAGACTCAAGACATTGCAGCATCACACGAGCGCACAGAGACAAACGTGGCAGCAACTTAAAACAATTAAAATAACCTGACTTCGATTTTGATCGAAGTAGAAAATAATTGATAACAGAAATAAACCGTCACCATGGCAAATTTAGAGAGTGCGCCACATCCATCTTTCTTATTCCTTTGAGCATTTGGGCTAGAGTCACGTAGGCCCAGCGCGTGGCAAAATATTGTGGATTATGGGATTCACTTTAGGTTGAATTAGACATGACGTGCAACTCAACAAGGTCGCCCTCATATATGCGATTGGCTGAGTCTGAGTGGCTCGAGTCGCGTCTTAGGCTGCATTTTTAGCAAATCAGTGGAAGCTCCGGGGGAGGAGGGCGGGCGTGTGGACATACGCAAATAAATTGTCGTCATGACAGTGGGGAGCGTATCGAGTTTTGCAAGGAAGATGCTGCCGCCTATCCCATCAATTTTTGAAAGTTGAATTTGCGCCTCTCGGCGCAGGGCAAGCGCACACGCTGGTCCGCTCAGTGTGGCGCGCGGGCGGTGCCAAGCGGCCCCTAAGTTTAACCGAATGGAAGCTCCTGGCGGAGCGGTCTAAAGCGTTGCGTTCAGGTCGCATTCTCCCCAGGAAGCGTGGTTTCGGCTTGGTACTTTCAATGGGCTCTGTCTGAGGTATCCGCTTATTATGGTCGCCACTGCAAACGATCCCCCCCAAACCGAAATAAACCTTGATAACTGCTAAGTTTCAATTTTTTTTTTTCCAATTTATGTCATGCAACATATTTTACATTTTGTAGGATTATTTCTAGCACGTACGTTATATAACATTCGATATAACAGGGATGGCCAATGTACTTCTTTTTTTCGGTGTCTTTCATCAATACTTACCCTTTTTCATGGCCAATGTACTTCTTTTTTTCGGTGTCTTTCATCAATACTTACCCTTTTTCGTGAAAAGTTGTGGGAGTGGCATTGCACTGTTCGGCAATAAAACAACGCTGATTATGAGGTTCTAAATATGAACTTGTTTTCTCTGCATACTTAGGGGGAAGTGTGCCTGGGGACGAGAAAAAAAAACAACAACATAGTAAAGTGATTTGCGTTCAGGTCACAGTCTCCCCAGGAGGCGTGGGTTCGAATCCCACCTCAGACAGAGCCCATTCTCGCTTAAAAAAAAATTAACTATCATAAAAAAAAATCCCAAATTATGATAACCCTGCAACTCACAAAGCACAAACAAAAAAGCAAAGATTAGAATTCATGAGGGAATAAATTAATTTGTTAGTATATGTTAAGTATTAAATGTAGTCTAATTATGCTTCGGTAATATTTGAGTAATATGTGCAAAATGGGAAATACTGTCTGAAATTGACGCTGACAGTAATATAACTAACTATATAACAGCTAATATATATAATTTAGAATCTGAATTTAAAGGTCCACGTTGCATTGTTGTGATTCTTCGATGCACTTGCAACTTCCCAAACAGCGCCAACAAGAACAACAGCAATGAAACAAAGTTATACAATAAAGAGCCAATTAACATCTGTTTGTCCACCTGCTGGCGGCTAAATTGCTTTATTTAAAGCTAATTTGTTTATATTTTGCAGCATTAATATAATTTAACGACTCGAGGCAACAATAGTTAATCATGTTTAATACAGTAAACAGGCCAAATGCATTTTGATTTTTTTCCTTTAGCCTTGAAGGTTTGCTCAGGTGCCTTTATTTATTTCAATGACACACAAATATGATCCTTGAATGATTTAATTAAATCCGAAGAAAATGCAGAACACTAAATTGGAGTTAGATGCTGGTTAAAGTGACGTATTCAAACTCAAAATTGTACTACTTTTGCGGGAAGAAAATGCGTTTCCTATTCCTTTAAAACATTTTAAAATGCGTTTTTTTTTTAAGTTATTGACAGGCCAAAGGTTCCACAATGTTTGAATTACGATGGAGTTTTGCTCTGTAGAAGCTCCCATAATAGAAGTACGCTTCATAAATAGACATCAAGATTTTATAACTGAATATAAACATATAGATGTCTTCAGGTACAGACTCTTTATGTACATGTGAAGTTGGGCATGAGTTTAGATATAGTGTAGGACAATAATTTTATTCATCTTTTTGAAGTATATTTTTATCCATACTGCTCTTATATTTGGACCCTGCCCTTCTCCCGGTCCACGATTATGAGTTAACTAGTGAAATACAAAAAAAGTTGATAACCTTTTCACAGGACTTCGGTCTGATACAGTGATTGAATGTTCCCCGCTGGAAAGGGGACTTGGAAGAAATAAGGAGGAAATTCCCCCGGAGCTCCGTGCCTTTTTAAACTTGACTTTTGAGAGAAACTCTTGCCACAAACTGAGCAGGAAAAGGGTTTTTCACCACTGTGTATTCTTGTATGTTCTGTTAAATGTGCCTTTAATCATGCAGCTCTAGTTACAGCCTGACAGAATGAAGCGCTTCCCCTTAGATCAGTACAGTTCCTTGGCCACAAGATGGCGATATATATATATATATATATATATATATATATATATATATTTATATATTTATTATATATATTGTATATTTTTTTTAAGCATTTTTGGAAAACCCGTAATTTCCTGCAGGATAGGGTGGAAATTTACATTGGAAACGTCATTTCAGAAGACAAAATGAACCTAATACAAATAAATGAATGCTTAATAACTCCCCTGCACATGCTCCTAAAAATCCAAACCTTCACCTGTAAATAAAACGTCCCGACCTGAAGACATCTTAATGTTATTATTTTGTTATACACACAGCGCCGCCAAGTGGAATCAAAAATGTGTTTTTATTTTAATTTTCACGTACTGCACCGTGCCCTTTTGACGAATCCGACTGAAAATTAGTCAGAAAAGACTCAAGACAATGATCTTACTCTCTGCCGAGTTTTGTGACATTTTGGCAAAAGGCGTGGCTATTACGGTGCTGAAAAGTCCGATTGTAGTAGGACTATAACAACATAACTTGGTGACAGAGTAAAAAAAAAAAAGAAAAAAAATGGATCTTTGACGTCTTTAGCCGTCAATGGCAGTCAATGAGTTAATTTGTGTAACAACATATCCCACTGAAAAGAAATATATTTTTTACAGAGTCATTATAAAACATTTAACTCATTCATTACCAATTGAGTAAAAAATTCAATTTTTTGACGGATTTAGCCGTCAATGGCAGTCTATGAGTTCATGTGTAGGTCGCATTTGAAGTAACATTGTTATTCATCAAGAGTAAACTGATGTTAACCGGTCTAAATATTTAAGCTAGCAAAACTCTTTATGCATTCTCTTCATTTCCATGACGGGTAATAACCACAAAATGATGCACGTCACACAAATCTAAGCCTGAAATCAGCCACATTGTTTACTTCAATGACAACACCAATTTTAATTTTCACTCTGTCCTTCTTGTCAAATAATTGCGATCATCTCCAACAAGCATGGCACTGAAACGCTCGCTAACTACGAACAAAAGTACGGGGACTTTTCTGCTCACAGGAAATTTCAGTGTAAGTTTGCACCTGGAGCATGAACTCGGCTCACTTTTATGTGTTTAATCCTCGCATCCGGACTTATATTCATTATTTTCTCAAAAAATAATTATTAATTATTTTTCGGGAAAAATAATTAATTATTCATTCATTATTTTTCGGAAAAATAAAATAACTTGTATTAGCAAGTAAACACATACAAAAATCAGATAAAGGCCGACAATGACCTGTGCGGGAAAAAAACGTAGACTTTGGGTACACTAAAAAAGATGTATCAAAAGAGCTGCTGTTTCCGCTTATATAAATTGTCTAAAAGTCTCTTTAAAAGTGTACAGCGCCAGCAGACAATGAATTTTCAGCACTAAAAAAAACGAAACTTCATTAACAGCTAAACTAAACGTTTCCAATCCCAAATCCCTTGAAAAGGATATCTTTTGCTTCGTTTTTTTTTTCTTTTGGGTCTGTTCTGTTTTAAAACGGGAAAAGACATTAACTCAATGCTCAGCAGATTTTCACTCACTATGCAGAGGGCCACTGCTGGTCCAGATGCAAGTTGAAAAATACTTTTTTTGTCCACTGTTATTTGCAGAGAGAGAGTGAAATTCATGTTATAACAAAAAAAACAAATTATTATTAAAACGTATTATTTTTTTATTCCCCGTATATATATATATATATATATACATATATATATATATATATATATATATATATATATATATATATTTCACTTTCATCAAAGTTCTTGTAATGCACCAGCTGTGATTTGACACGACTGCTGCAAGCAAGATGTTGTCTGTGTTTTACACTTTGAATATCTAAGCAAACACAAACGCATAGCTAATGCTAAATGCTATGGACGGGCTCACGATAGCCATCAATGTCACAGGTACTGGAACACAAACGACACCGCAACATAAACAGAAATATGATAAAACATTAATCACAGGCATATTATCTAATATCTGTGGTGTTGACGTTTGTGTATCGCCGAGTTGTGTTGTTTCCGATTTTTGTGAATGCATCACCCGACTCACTGGACGAGAGGTGAGCGAGAGAGAAAGAGAGATTTCTTGACTTCACAGTTTACAAAACTTGGTGCAAGCATAACGTTTTGTATATTTGGGTAATTGGTGTTACCCAATTCGTTAGCTTAGCGCGCGCTGCTTTCGTTGGCCCACTTTGCCAATGAGTAGTTCTCTCAACCATCTCCTCCTTTTTAAAGCAGGCTCGGCGACGTTTCGCGCGGTTCGGACAGTACCAGAGCTCCGGCCGGCGTGCGTGGCAGTTAAGCCGTAGAGGAGCACCTTCCCCGGGCACGGGCGGTGCCCAGCTTCGACCCAGAACCTAAAATGTTCAGAGTACAGCCTGGGCCTTCAATGAAGTCCTACTTCGTCCTACTTGAATAAATCCCTTAAAATTAAATGCTTCAATTGTGTATATATATATATATATAAATATATATATATATATATAAATTTTAATTAAAAAATAAATTATACAACATATGCATGCACCATCTGAGCCAATTTCTTTTTTTTTCATGAACAATCATTTGAGCATCTTTCATTTTGGGCAATGAGCATTGGTTTGGATTTTTGATAGTTTCAATAGATTACCTGATTGCTAATTGCGCGTGTGCGGGCAGAGATGCGACCATCATTCTTAATGCTTTGATCACGAGCAAATGTCAATTACAAACGTACAAAAAACAGTGACGTACGCCGTGCGGCGTGGGCTTTTTATCTTTTCTTTTTATTGCTGTTCTTTAAATCTAAATAAAATTACAAGCAAAAAGAATCTAAACCATCCAGACGAGCCCATTTTTCCCTTTTGCAGTGGTCAGTGATTGCTGATTTGTAATGTTCTGGTATCTATTGTACATGTGTTTGTGTGTTCTAATGTAATAATGGAAATTTAGCAAGATTAGAAGTTTTTAGTGTACTTTAACATCGCCAGCAAAGGCGTCAGCGGCAATCTCTCATCATACCGACTGTCCTGGGCTTATTTATTTCAGCATATATGAGGGCGACCTTGTTGAGTTGCACGGAGAAAAACATCCAAGAAAATAACTTGTATTAGCTTTTACCAGTTGGTGGCGCTACTCTCTTGACTGTGTTTGCTTTGTTCTTGCTTGGTACTTTCAATGGGCTCTGTCTGAGGCGGGATTCGAACCCACGCCTCCTGGGGAGACTGCGACCTGAACGCAACGCCTTAGAACGCTCGAGAGCATTACCAGCTGCCAGGATTGCAGTATTGTTGGTACTTTCAATGGGCTCTGTCTGAGGTGGGATTCGTCACGTGACGGTGAGCCGAATTGTCGCACTTTTCCATACACGTAGCCGTAGATGACTGGTGGGCAGGGTCTGAGTCTTCGGGTGGGGGGGAGCTTTGGGCTTGTCGTGAGCCGACTTCAGATTGAGTGACTCTAGATTGAGTCCAAGCATAAAACCCAGACCCTCGGTCCTCAGTGAGAATTATACCACACAAATTGACAGATATCGAACAATCTTCTTATTAATCAATCATACATCTCTTCTTATTGATGGCAGTGATGAAGTGCAGCCGTTATGACTGGGCAAGCAGCTACATTCTACTGGGCCTGGTTGAGATTTAGTATTTATTTTTTATCCGTCCCCAGGACGTCTCCGACCGGGCTGGCAAGTTTTGCGCTCTCCCCGGCCACGGGCGGTTCCAAGCGGCTAAAAAAATAAATAAATACATCCTGTACTACTTCAAAGAAGGAACTTGAAGAGCACCTGGAAAAGGTCTGACACATTATGCGCTTGTTTCTGTGTTAACAGATCCCGGCCCCCCCCCCCCCCCCCCACAATAATAAATAAATATATTGCACTTGGATGTCTCGTTCACACCTCCTGTGGTGCAGCAAATGTGTACAGTGCGTGCTGAAAATCAAGCAATAAGTTAGAAATAACTTCAAATATACTTTGAATAAAGATCTTTCACAGCATACAGAATTAATAAAATAACATTAATTAATAATGTTGATTTTGTTTATTAAAAAAAAAGTAACTGTGTTGACTGTTGGATGTGGCTGTGTCACGCAGAGGCCTGTTCAAAATGGCCGCCCGCCGCCCCTCTACTCCCCTCCGCCCCCCCACCCCCCTCACACACACAGACATCGGATTTTCTCACTATTCAAGTGGCTGATTGTACTTTCAATGGGCTCTGTCTGAGGTGGGTTCGCGATTTTGTCCAGTTGCTACCAAATTGGAACCTTGTATCCTTTTCAAATGGATAGGACCTAATTATAACCTATATGGCGTCATATAATATACTTAACGGGTTTCCAAAGAGTAAAGTTTGTGCTTTTTTTTTTTTTTTAATTCAGTAGGCGAGGTACACCCTTGAATTGGTGTCCAGCCAATCGCAGGGCATACATAGACGAACAACCATCCACGCTCACACTCATGCCGCATTTTATTGCTGGCGTGTGAAGTTAACGGGCTCTTAAGAGTTGATGGACAGTTGCGATAGCCAATCAGATTTCCCTCATCATAACGCATTTTTATACAATGTGATGTATTTGCCCAGCAGGTTATTTATGCATCTTTATAGCACGATGAGTTTCAGGTCAGCCGTACAAAAGCGAGGCCCTGGGTCGCGCCCGCCTGTGTCCTTGCACGTTTCCACAACCAGGCTACAATTGGAATAAACGATTTAACATCCGTACAATGTGCTTTATAAACTTTTTAATTTTTTGCAATTGAGTTGTGCAGGTAATAGGTCACATCCCACATTACTCGCGTTGACGTACGAGCGGCCGACTGTGAGCGTTTGAAAACGCCGCCGGGACGGAAGTCAGACTTTGCTCCCTGGAGTTGCCGTGCCAAAAGACGCAGAAGGACTACCCAAGACAACATTAGAGCGCCACGTTGTCAGCCATGAGTGCTGGGTAGCCACCACGCCTCAACCACCATAACAAGTTCGCTAACCCTTTAAGTCGAACGAGGTAGCTAACATATCGGGTTCAATTTGTAAGGCGAACCGTGACAGAATGACCCGACCGAGAAAGAAGGACCCAGCGAGGGGCTCGCGGCGGCGTCATGGACACCACCGCACGGACAACCTCTATATATATATATATATATATATATATGGTATGAGTGTGAGTGCGGATGGTTGTTTGTCTCATCTACCGACTGATGACAATGACATCTTCCTACATTGTTTTAATTTCACCACGATTTTTGCGCTCGTGCTGCTGCTGAACGTGCCGTAGTAAGCACATTCTTGATTTTCAGCGACTTTACCGTTTTTGTCGGCGTCTGCTCATCTGCATATACAATGAAGACCATCCCAAATTTAATGTAACCCTGGTCGTTTTCATGATAGTGATAGATGTAAACCCGACGAGTGAGGCAGTGTCGACATATTCCACTTACTTGATGTTCCAGGAAGGTGTTGATGTAAAAACGACCATGTATAGTAAGGCGTTTTTTGCTAAAAAACGACCATGTATTAAAATGAAAAAAAATGTGTTTTTATGTAAACAACAAAAAATCCAATTCTTTGAAACACTCGGATTACGCAAATGCAAGAAGTTTTAGAGTAAGAAAATGGTGCAAATATATAAATTTGAGTTTCAATAAAACGCGCAAATTATGAAGTCGAGTCTACTAAGTATAATATTCGACATTGTAAAATGGGGTCTATTTTAACAATGTTTTAGATATAACAGTACTGTATATAATCGTTACAGATTTGATGTCACCGACAAAGTCTGTTTGATTTCAATTTGTATAAATGAAACACAAATCAAGGGTATCCAACATTCAAAATGACAGTTAGTGTGCTTTTACTTCGGCTGGATTCACACTGCGGTTTCTATTTGCATTTAAGTATAATTTAGGAAAAACCTTTACAAAAAAAGAAAGTAAAAAGCTTTTGAGCACCCCCTAAAATTGCTTAATCTCTCTTGATGACCGATTTGTATAACAAATATGACAGGCTAAAATATTATGCGCTGCGTGAAGATCAACGCCACCGCCGTGTTCAGTAGCTGCGACAGAGGAGAGTGGAGGGAAGCGGCTCGGCTGGCGCTACGTTTTTTTGTGTCTTTGCAGAACAGGAATGAGACCAATATGAGATTTAATTACCGACCGTGGAAGGCTGTTGGCGGGCACGGCGCGGCTCATATCTCATTCAATTCCTTTCAATATGATTCAAAATCATTCAAGATTATTCACTTTCATTCAAAATTATAAATAAATAAAAAAAATACCCATTTTAATTAGAGCATGAGACAATAAACGTACCAATAAAAGCGAGCCTATCCAAATGCGAGGAAAAAAAAAAAATCCTTGAAATGAGAGGATGACATTGAATGCGTAATTAGACCAAGACGAGTACGGATTTCGGAATCCGAGCCAAGCGTAAGGAGAGGCGGAGTGGAGCGAAACAGCAGGCATCAAATGGGAAGAGGTGTGAAATTGAAAGCCGTAAATCCCGACAGTTGTGGGAGCCGCAGCGGCCGTAAGACGCAAACCAAACTCGTTTTTTTTTTTTGTGTTGTTGCTCGATAACACATCATTTGCATCATGTAGATTTCTTTCCGGAGCACAAATAACCTGACGCGAGTTCAAACTTGCCGACTATTACCCTGTGACGCCGCGATCGCGATAACCAAACAAATAATGCCGATGATGGATTGAATGCTTCTCATCGCCACGGCGACCGCGTTAATTGACTGAGGCATATCGCGTCGCCACTTAAGACCTCCAATCTTCCCGACTCCGCACCCGGGGCAGGCCCACCGCTAAAAATAACCTCGCGAAAGATACGTCTAAACCAGAGGTGGGCAAACTGATCGGCAGGCCACAATGCGTTCAAAAACTTGACAGAGGGGCCCGGACCAGAAGCAGATGGATTGGTAACTTCACCTCACGGGCGAAAAAAAATAAATAATAATTTAAATGAAAGTGAACAAAATCATAACAACAAAAATATTAACAGAATATTTTAGAAAATATAACAGGTTTATTCATTAAATTTATTTATTCAAGTTGGGCGGGCCGGATTAAAACGTTTAACGGGCCACACGTGGCCCCCGGGCCGCAGTTTGCCCACGCCTGGTCTGAACTAGCACTGCGAAATGCACTTCTGGAGTGCGTCTTTAAAAAATCTGATAAATGATTGCTGGGCCTCGTTTAGACAGTGTCCCCCCCCCTAAAACTCCCCCCCTCCCCTCTTTCAAGACGGAGAGGAGAAGAAGGCGCAGTGAACGAGCTCATTGGTCAGGAGTTGGATTCCGGTTTTTGGGGGTTCTCGCAAGGAATCATCACATCGTACGCTCTTTGTGTCTTTGAATACCGGATACAAGCGCCGATTAATTGAAAACTTTTTGACGACACCAGCCGATTTTATAAAAAAATATTATCGCAAGACCCGAACTGGAATCTGGCTCCTCCTCCCAAGTTTTTAAATTTTTATTTTTTATTTTTTTTAATTCAAACTTTTTCATTAGAAGGTTGCCAAATATTCCACGATGGTCTCACAATGCAGAGGTTGTGGGATCGATGTGGGCAATTCATTTAGGCGGTTGCCGTGGCAACCATATTTAGAAAATAAAACATTAACAAGGTTTATTCATTTGATTTTTTTCAAACTTGGCGGGCCCGATTAATTTGGAGAGGGCTCACGAATATCATGAATTGTCAACGAGGAAGTCAAAGTCATAATTGCCTGGTGCGGGGATACGTCAAGTAAAGATGACTAGCGGGCTACATGATGGAAAAGTAGGCTCTCACTAAACCAGAATGCGTAACCAAGAGGAAGTCGCCACTTCAGGCACACTCAATCACGCTTCGGTCGGGGCAATGCCACAAAGGGGCGACATCCTGCGTGAGTGTTCTTGCACAAGTGACGGCGATAATCGGTCACATGACAACTAATCATTTGAAAGTATCTGGATTATTTTGCCATCACAAAAGTGTCGCGTGATTTGTCGCCATCAATCAAATGCTTCATCGTTGTCTTCGTTGTTGGAATGTCGTCGCCATGCTGTATGATCTCCACTGCAGTCATTTCTTGACCAGTTTGTAGGTCTTTTGGTGACGTTCCCGGCTGATCAGATGTTAATTTCCACCACTTTCAAAAGCAATTGGGACTTTCCCCTGCATGATCCGAAGAAGTTTAGCACCCAGCCTTGCTTGGGGGGTCAGCTCCACATGGAGCCTCACATGCTGGTCAAACCTCCACTAGAATCTTCCGTCACGCACAAACCTAATGGTTGTTTTGCCCACAAATAAATGATGTTAGTACGAATGCTTGTTGGGCATATTTTTTGCACAACTGGCTGGTCACGGGTGTTTGAATGAAAATTTCAAAAGGAAATTCAAATTCCGAAAAAGGGAAATCTGCGACTCATCGCATACACGGCAGCTGACACAATAAATTGAATAAAGACAAAAATGTACATTATTAATAATAAAAGTAATAATATTTTCTACAAAAACAATACAGAAATGTTGTATTGCTGTGCTTCACGTGCAAAACACCGTTAATTTTTACAATAGAGGTTATTGAGCTACCATGGCTTGTCTCCATTTCATCGAGTAAGTGGTCAACATGGTGACTGCTAAAGCTTCTCATCATGATGTGTTAGTCCCGTTGTGGTCTGGGACGGCCCACTCATTTGCGGCTTACGCGTCAATAGGATGAAAGTGAGAAATAGGTCAGGCGCAACATGACTCAGCACTTTTAGTCTTTATCAGCCTTTTCAGCTCGCACTGTACACATTTGCTGACCGGGCTCTTCAACATGAATACTTTTCCTCCAGACGGCAGAATTACGGCGCTCCCTCGGGCCGAGAGGGAAGGAGGAGAGTGTGGGAAAAAGGAGGGGCGCTGGATAAACATTTGTGTGTTCGCTTATCGCAGGTATCTTCAATCTTGGACCCAGGGTCAATTGCAGTTAAAGGCCCTAATAATAATTTCTACATAAACAATAGGGACCTCGCCGCGGTCGCTGAAATAATCTCCCTACCAGATGGCAAAAAATCCCATATTCCTTTTGAGGTCCCCTCTGACACACCGGTGCAATGTTTATATAATACGATCTTGTATAAGCCACTTGAACAAATTAAAAAGGATGAAAATGATTCAGGTTCAATTTCGTCCACAATTGCAATTTGGAGCCTCAAAGCAAAAGTAGGCGGAGACGCGATGGCGTTTCGCGTTTGTCATTAATTTGATTGTCCAGTATTTCCCTTATGAGATAGACAGTACTCTCTAAAGCAGTGTTTCCTCACCAAGGGTACGTTTACCCCTAGGTTTTACTTAAACTGAATGATCTCCTGAGTGGCCAACTACGGGCGGTGCCAAGCGGCCCCTAAGTTTAACCGAATGGAAGCTCCTATATATATATATATATATATATATTTCATTCGTTTCGTCGAACAAAGAGAAGCTCACGAGTTATCGCCAAGCAGAAATCAAGTGCGGATTTTTTGGAATTATCATTTGAAAATGTGTGAAAGAACGACACCCAAGTACAAAGAGGAACTTTCTGGAATAAAAGAAGAGAACGAGCAACATCTTCAACTGCTAGGCGAAGGTTGCAAGCAGCCTCGTGTTGTGCCACACAAAGCAGGTTTATACCCGTTTTACTCTCATTTGCTTTGTAAAGAACGACTTTCTATCGTTAGAAATATGCATCACAACATTAAGTTGTTTGGGGAAATCGGTCAAGGTTATTGCCGTTAGATGATCCAAAAAGACTTAAATATTTCAACAACCCAGGACAGAGGACCCGTCACACCCCCGCACCATTAATTTGATTGTCCAATATTTCCCTTATGAGATAATGCCTCTCATAGCAAATGTGGAGCTGATAAAGACGGGGTCTCAAGACACCATCATGCGACACTCTGAAGAAGTCGAAAGCATTTGCAAATCAGCACACGCATTTGCGAGTCGTCCGCGGCAGGACTTTACCTCACCTGCCGTTGCCGTGCATTCACAGCGCCGCCACCCGTGTCTACTCCGCCCGTGCCCCCGATAAGGCCAATGGACCATACCACAACATAAGGGGGTGTTTGGGTAAAACCATCACCATACAGTGCACACAAACAGATCACACCACCAAATCATGGCATGAGAACAAAAAGTGAAGCACAACTGAGAGGAAATGTACAATACCTGTGCCCACAACAATTTCGTGGCAGAGAACCACTTAGAGTGTGATTAAGAGCTTTCACTGCTGCTTTAAGGAATCAAAAAATTACAGAAGTTCTGAATGGAGACTCGGCCAGAGGTTCCCAGCTGAGCCTCTCATAGCAAATGTGTACAGCGCGAGCTGAAAATGCATTTACAGCACTAAAAAACCAATATATATATTTACATAAATGGCAATATCTCATATCTCAATGTTGTCAAAAGAGAAGGAAATGTGGTAGGAATAAGAAGTTGCCAGCCAATCGCAGGGCACACATAGACAAACAACCCTCCGCGCCCACACTCATACCTATGGGCAATTTAGAGTGTCCAATCAACCTGTCATGCATGTTTTTTGTGGAATGTGGGATGAAACCGGAGTACAGTCTACCAAACTGCTGAATGTTCGTAGAATGGTCACTTCAATGGCCCCAGAAATGTTTTTTGTTTTTTTTCGGGACCTCGCAGCCGTCGCAGCTCGGGCCCTAATAACAATTTCTAGAAAAACAATAGGGACCTCGCAGGGGTCCGCTTATTTTCGAGGTTGAGTCAGGGAAGCGGACCTTTCAAACATTGTATCCTTCCAAGCCCGCGCTTACTGCTCAGGCCCTAATAATAATAATAATAATAATAATAATAAAAGTAATAATATTTTCTACAAAATGCATTTTCAGCTCGCACTGTACACATTTGCTATCTTGACTGTGTTTGCTTTGTTCTTGCTTGGTAGTTTCAATGGGCTCTGTCTGACAAGTGTTGTTTTTTTTTGTTGTTGTTGTTATAATTGGGATTTTGATTATTACAAAAATAATCGTGATTTTTTCATTTCTTTCATAATCGAGCGACTCAAAATTTAAAATTAAATGGAATAATAAAATATATAAATTAAAAATATTAATTTATTAACAATAAAATGAATAAATAAACAAAAATGTTACTTGATACTTATTTTGGACTATAATGAAAAACATTGTCTTCAAATGTCTTCCATGTGTCTTGAATGTCACATTTAGGGAAAATTCCCCCGGAGCTCCGTGCCATCCCCCCACCCCGCCCTCACACACTCACACACACACACGCACACACATACCCACAAAAAAAAAAAAAAAAAAAATCTGATGCAGGGAAGCCAAAGACAGCAAACAGTGTTGGCTGAAAGGCCGCAAGCACGAGGGAAGGTTATATATGACCCTTCGGTTCACAATGTGCTCGCTTCCATACCAGTCGACGAAGAGTTTGCGTCAAAGATACGCCATGGAAAGTCATTAATTTGATTGTCCAGTATTTCCTTCATGAGATAAAAAGATTTTCCAATAAATTACTTTTCTACGGTGCCCTTGAGGTGATAATTAAAAAAATACTCCATTCAGTGGTTTTGTAAATATATAGATAGACACTATTTAATGAAACTCATGCGTCTTCGTTCCCCCTCGCATTCTTTCTCTTGGTGACCGCGGTAAGTTGGCTTACTTTGCAGAGCGACTCCATCCTCATCCCGTAAACCCTGAGCTGGAAAGAGCCAGACAAAAGTTATGCAGCGAGAGACATGTCTGCTGCGGTCAACAGTACTGACAGGCCACACATTCTTAATGTTATGCTGGACAGATTTTTAACTACGTCGCCAAAATAACCTTGTCGTAATTACACAGCCACTCTCAAACGCGTATGGCGTAGAAAACATGAGTGTGGTGGTGGTGGGGGGGCAGGAGGGGGGTATGCCTCAAGTACATTCACAAGTTGTGAAAGGCTGCTGAATGTCGACAATGGAGGCTGAGATGCTTAATTATAGTGTAGAAAGACATCCTGAAGCCTGCGCAGTCATTAATTTGATTGTCCAATATTTCCCTTATGAGATAATGCCTCTCAATAAATTTCATTATTTCAGTGAGGGGCAAAAAGATGGAATATTCTCAAGTCTGCTTCACTTCTCTGAGCCAGGAAAGAAAAGACAGAGAAGAAGCCGATTTCTGAAGATCCTGCCTGCAACTTTGATGTGAAGCGACATACTGTCCAACTACCTATGCCAGAGATATTCAATTAAAAGTCACAGAGGTCCACGACTATAATTTCTGAGTCGGCGGTCCCGAATCCGACTGAAAATGATAGTTAATACGGAAAAGGCGTCACTGATTTGAGCCTTGTGTCTTTGTTTTCTGACTAATGTTATTAAGTGAAAGAGGTCATCCATTATATTGGATAATTCTGCTATACATCCCTGGATTTATTTCTTATATGCATTTGTATCACCTTGACCTGGCTGACTGATCGTGGAGGAAATGCAGACGAACGGAGATCGTGCGTGCGTGACCGTGACGCTTGCGTTGCATAAATAATTTTTTTTCACACATGTCAAACATGTCCACTTTTTCACCCTTTTTTTTTTTAACTTGTCTTTTGGGGGCGGGGGGGTTCTTGATAGGAGCTCAGATGTGTGGTGTGCGCCCCCCTAAGTTGCCCAGGATCATTTATACCAACATGTTGCTGAGTTGTCCGGCACGTGCTCACATTTCACACTGCTGGGTCGGGTAGAGGCTGGTCGCTGGAAAGTTTAGGACTTTTTTTGGGGTGTATAATCATCACAGCTTCAAATTTTGCTTCATGGCAAAGCTATGAGCGCTTTTATTTGCTGGACTTGAGTCTCCCCAAAAAAAGAGAGAACCGAGCAATAGGGACCTCGCAGCGGTCACTGCTCGGGCCCTTAGACAAAGTTACCATGATCAGTAAGGGATTGGCTAATTAGTTGCCCTTTACTTAGTATTAATAACACAACAACCCCCAAAAAAGCATTCCATAACGCTCGTTCTCACTTGCAGTTTCCCTTCACAAAGGAGGGCTCCAATTTTCCCCGGATAGTTGACAAATCCGACGTTTCCCTCAGTGGAGGCATAAAACTCTTTGACCTTAATGTTCCCGAAGCGGTCCAGAAACTCTCGCCAACAGCTCCTTTGACACATGTGCGGCGCTACTATCCATTCCAACCTTTGAAAATTGTGATTGCAGGCAAACAGCATCGTCACAATTTTTATTATTTTTTTTTGTCTTTTATCAAGTTCTATTTACATTGGAAACGTTTAGTTTAGCTGTTCAACGTTAACATTCAGTGTTTTTTGCCAATAAGCCACGCTTGGTAAAAGAACAAGGCATTTTTGACCCCCGAAACATGCACAAAAACTCCCTGTGTCTATAGCCTCTGATCAGAAACAATCCTGTTGTGGACGGCGCACCTTCAAAAATGTTTAAAAGAAAAATACAATATATATATATATATATATATGGAGGACACTAGACAACACAGCTTTCCACCAAAAGTAGTCCCATCAAAATGTAAGGAGGCATTTTATGCCGAGCGGCACGACGGGGCGCTGGAGCCTCTAAATATTTGATTTCAGATTTTCAATTCTGGCAGCATCTCAAACCAAAGGCACATAGTGTATAAGACAGGAGCCGCTTAAGGCAAACATTAATATACAACCACCTCAAACCTTTGCCTAATGTTGGGTTCACCCATCCTATGGAAAAGGGTAAAGTTGTTTACTATCAATGTACCTAATGATGTGGCTGCTGAGTGCTCTTTCGCATTCTTCAGGGATTGTAAAGTCGGAAACATTTCCGTAGTTCAACATTGTGTTGCATGATCTAGTCCAGTCTTCGCTGAGCTTTCGGTTGCCTCCACGCACTCACGGCTCAGCAGCTGGCGGGGAGCCGGAACGGGGCTCGGCCGCCTTCGAGGAGGGACCGACCGTTTTCGGATCTCATCAACACATCAGTGTTTACATCGAGTCGGCGTGTGAATTATTGCTTTTCGCCGAGCTTTTAACGGCCGCGAGAAAAATGTCTGCAAATAAGTAAACATTTGGCGCTGTGCTTTGTTTTGGGGGGCCGCTGACTGAGGGCTCTCTCTCGGCGCATTTTTGGTGACAAGCAAAAAGAAGGCGATGAGCTTCAGAAAGCAGGTGAGCCGTGATTGGGCCACACCACCCCTGATCTGTCACTCGTTCCGAAAAAACAGGCGGGATTATCCACCACATTTTATAAGGCAAGGTCCTGGCACCAAGGTCAATCAAACACGCAGTCAAAGCAACGCGAAGACGATCGGCTTCTTGTTGATCAACACAGGATGGCCGGAGCCGGGATCGAACCCACGCCTGATGCTGTCTCTCACTGTGAGGCCATCGTGCTAACCAGTCGGCCACCGTGCCGCACAGTTAGACAGCGCGTTGCACTCGAGTTATGCCCAATCACAGCTCTATCATTATAAATTAAATGAAGTCAATTTTATGGAAATAAATATCAACCTTGAAACACAGTCAAGAGAGCATTACCAGCTGCCAGGATGGCGGAGCGGTCTAAGGCATTGCGTTCAGGTCGCAGTCTCCCCAGGAGGCGTGGGTTCGAATCCCGCCTCAGACAGAGCCCATTGAAAGTACCAAGCAAGAACAAAGGAAACACAGTCAAGAGAGCATTACCAGCTGCCAGGATCCAGGGGGTGGCGATTTCTGGGCATTCTTTTTTAAAGTTTTTATGCCTTATTTTTAAATATTGCCGTTTACTTGCAGGTCTGCTTAACATTTGTTTATTTACTTTATGTCCCCATCAATAAGACCCTCCTCAACTTCTTCCTCTTTCGGCCAGATCCTCCCCGACATACAAAGAGAATCTTGTGTGCAATAATATAGCCTTCTTCCACTTCTAACCATTAAAATGGACAAATAGTGTTTCTTTGCACTAATTACAGTCAACATATTCAAATCTTCCCCTCAGGGTATTCAGAGTGCATCGTAGCACACCCTGCTGGCCAAAGTCTGAGACATATATGCTTTTAATTGACTGACAAATACATTATGTGAATTCGGTGTACCCCATCACAGCTGAGAGTTGTTGCATACCCTAGACATGTTCCCATTCACATACATGTTGCACTGAAATGTTGTATTAAAATCCAAAATGTTTCCAATAATCATCATTTTGGTATTTATTAATGATTCATTTGTCATGCAGAAAATGCTTAAAAAAATATACAATATATATAATAAATATATAAATATATATATATATATATATATATATATATTGTTACATGTTTGCTCTCGGAATGCGTCACATTCAATAAGCAACAGTTATAAACGATGCGTATTGTATCTATCTCTCTCTCTCTCTCATTCATGGCCAATATATAGTGGTGATGACCGAAAGTTGTTGTTATTGTACCTTGTGACGCGCCACTTTCGTTTCCTTCTTGAAGGAAGGAGATGAAGATTCCCTAAGCACGATATGACAACAACAACAACACTAATGGCGGAGCGGTCTAAGGCGTTTAAATTTCCACCTATATAGCAGTCTTCAGGGCCTGAATATCCTCAAATGTGAAACGTTCACTCACTGATGAACGTCCGGGGGAAGGCCGTCCTCTTCGGCCTGACTTTCACGGATGCCGGCCTGTCTCCTACTTGCAGGTTTAGGAGGCCAAAAGAGATTAAAAGAAAAAAAAAAGGGAGGGGAGGATCTAATGCAGCCGTTGACGACTACAGGTCCCATTGAATACAAACTCATTTTCCCTGCCATACAGTAGACAAGAGTTTGAAAAAAACTGATAAATAAAATGAGAAAAAAAATAACTCAAGCCTTTCTCTTGGTGATCAACTTAAACAAAGTTGTACACATTTGAGGATACTTCAGCCCTGAAGACATCTATAAACACACTGAGCAGGCGAAAAGAAACAAATGCTAGTCAAACGTGGAAGGCACATACAACTCCTAACTGTATTTCAGAAGTTTTAATCTTTGGACGCTGCAGCGGACGTGGAGGCGGGATGGTCTGCAAAATGCAAATTGAAGTTGCCCACTCAGCGTTTACGCCAGCGTTCTGACTTCTGTTTAAGTAAGAGCAGCTTCTGCCCATGCCGATGCCCAAATTAGAGCATGGGGACGAGGCAAATCAGGAAGATTAAAGGCCTTTCAACCAATGGTGAGAGGCACGGGTTTCTGACTAATTTTCAGTCGGATTCGTCAAAAGGGCACCGTGCAGTACGTGAAAATTCACCCCCGCCGCGGCGCACCTATCCCGGGCGCGACCAATGCTTAAAAAAAAAATACAATATATATATATATATATATATATATATATATATATATATATATATATATATATACGGGGAGAGAGAGAGTGAGTGGGAGGAAACCGGAGTACCCAACGCCTTAGACCGCTCCGCCATCCTGGCACCTGGTAATTGATTGCGCATGCATATGGATCGGGTTTGTGGAAGGCATCAATTTGTACAGTAGATGAGTTTGGGTTTTTAGGACCTAGGGGTTGAACCGCCCGTGCATACCCTATTCAGTACTAGATTCCATTGCCTCAAGGCCATTCAGAGCCGTTGAGTCGATTTAAAACTGAGCAGTATCAAATTCGCTTGTCTATTATGTTCCCATCAGATTACTGCAGGAGTACCTAAAAAGGCCCTGAAAATTAGACTATTTCCGACATTGTTTTTTGTGTAACTTGGCTTGCGCGTGTGCGTGTGTATTAGGCGGCGACAATCAGCTCCTCGAAGAGGAAGTGTCATCATGATTTACTTAAAAGGGGGCGGGTCGAAATAAAGGCTGCGAGCGTTTGATCATGTGAAAGCGAGCTGATTTACGGTTCACGCCAACACCTTGACTTGGACCTGACGGTAGTGCATTACATTAATCTAGCCTAGATGACCAAGCCCACTTCACCGAGTTATTTTTGTCCTTCCCCAACAAGCACATTAGCAAGCAGGATAAACAACCACAGTTGATTTCTTCCTTACAGGTCGCCCATCTACGGATTTTTGTCCGCATTTAACCATGTGTATGTGCGCCTTGAACTTGGGTCAGAGTTCAAGCAGCTGTCGCACAGACACGAGAGAGTGGATGCCTTTTTACACTCTATAAATGTGGAAATTTACATTGGAAACGTTTCCCACCTCAGACAGTGCCCATTGAAAGTACACAAATAGTAAAAAATGTTAATATTTTGTCTACCATTGTGTTGAGAAATTTGAATGAATAAATTTTTGGAAGGCAACCCAGGCTTCAGGATGCCTTTCTACATTATATAAAGGTGCCCAAAAAACTCATGATTCAAAATAAAAGTACACAAAGAAGTCACAATTTTTCCACATTAGTTACTTACGTAGTTCCTCTCAAATGCAGCTCAACACTGGTATTTTGTTACATGCACCAATGTTGTATTTTTCCTCATGTTCTGGTTATTCCCTTTATTAGTCCCACAATGGGGAAATTCGAGATTCGAACCCAGGCCTCCTGGGGAGACTGGATGCCCTCCTCAACGGTAGGCATGAGAAAATATGACATTTATTCCAAAACTTTGGGTTACATGAATTCTACCCCAAACATGAGAATGTACTGCACTTGAATATTAGTTGTGAATTGAAACTGAAAAATTAATAGTTAGGTACTTTGTTACAATTTGTTACATTTCCAGACAAATTTAAACCATCTTAAATGAAGTACAAATTGAAAAACATAAAACCTAAAACTGCTTATCTAAGTGCTCAGTCAGTTTACTATTTTGTCGCTTGTAGATCCTTAAAATTTTGAGAATGTTCAGCCGATACTGATCAACTGAAAAATCACATGATCGTCCCCAATCTCCAATCGTCGACCAGGTGTGCCCAGGTCACCAATTCCCTAGCTTTTCATGTCATAGTGATGTTGGTGTTCCTCTGCGGAACGCGAGGAGACGAAGGTGAGTCTGGTGTCTTTTACTCTCCACAACAAAACCACAGTAGCGCCTCTCCTCCCCCACTCCCTCCCCCAGCTGCCAGGATGGCAGAGCGGTCTAAGGCGTTGCGTTCAGGTCGCAGTCTCCCCAGGAGGCGTGGGTTCGAATCCCACCTCAGACAGCGCCCATTGAAAGTACCAAGCAACTCTTAATGATATCATTAAAATGACTGACAGTATCGGCAGCAGTTCAGATCCACGACAGTACCCCCTGGTGAAACTGAAGACACTGGACTTATACAAATCTCACATAATATGCACACAGGCATGAAGCCTACACACATTTGTTTGCAAGTACATACATAGATGTAACGCTTACATACATATAAACAATTTGGCCTTAATGCCAAAAATCGTTCTATCGCTATTAAAAAACCCTTACGCAACCACTTTTGGAGGACACATTTGTTCTTATAATTTGGTTTTGCAATGACATGTTTCTGTTTATGTAAATGATAATGCCATTTTTTCCCCCAAGCATAAATGTGAGGTCAGAACCAGTTGGGTTGCAGCCTCTCCAACTCTCCACGTGATCGCTGTACTACCGTCGAGATTTCCGAGCACGACTCGGATATGGTGTCAGTCAAGCAAACAGGGTTAGCTTTCCATTAGTATCATGGGTGGTACATGTAGATACTCATCTCAGATTTATCCATAGTTGTGAATGAGTGTGCAAGTGATTGTATTTGTCCTGTAATTTGGTTGGCGGTCAGTCCAGGGTTTGCCCTGAGGCTCCAGCTCACAGCCATCCTACGGCCAAATTAGAGTCTTTAATTAAAGAACACGTTCCCAAGATGCCACTCAGCACATCTCAATGGCAGATACTATCCCGGCGGATACTATAATGGACTGACCGATGATGGTGTGGTTTGGTACACCTGGAGAGGATGGTGGTATTCTCTGAAAACCAGCATCATGAAACTACGACCTGACAAGTTCAAAATTGATCCTTTGGATGACCCCAATGAAAATAACTGGTTTGATCCAAAAAATGTCACCTGGCCGAGGCTGAACAACATCAAAGAGCTTAAATCTTTCCTTGTTTTTTCAGGATATTACCGGATTTTATAGAATTTTTTTTTCTGCCTTAATGGAGGTTTTGTTGCAGTAATCATGTTCCACGCTTCATCATTCGCTTATAAATGTCTGACAGGTTATAAATTAATTTTGAAAAAGTTTATAATATAGTATAATAGTATCGCAATGTTAAAAGTGAAGAAAATGTGACACATGATTTGCCCTTTGCGGGCCACGTAAAATGAGGTCGCAGGCAGCCAGGATTTGCCATCTGCCAATTTGCTGATCCTGTCCTCAGCAATGTTTGCACCTTTGTTCCCCCAATGTGTGCATTCAATTAGTGGTGTATTTTTCTACACTATATAAAGGTGGAAATATACATTGGAAACGTTTAGTTTAGCTGTTAATGAAGTTTCGAGGTTTTTTGGACAAAGCAAGGGAGGAAGCTTAGTCTGTCCCTATAATTGTCCCTAATCCGGGAAAGTACCCACGGACGCAAATTTCCACGGCGCGGCTCATAGCCGGCCCTCAGGCACTTCAATATTGTTGTAACGAATCACGCGCGACTTATTTGGTCTCACCGGCCACACACACGCACACAGAAGACCCTTGCTCCTCAAGAAGTCGGCTCGCCATGGCCCTCGAGAAATGTTCAAAAAAGCAGCCCTGGTTGAGTGTTTCACCTCGCTATAAATACCATGCCGAAATGTAAAAAAAAAAAAAGTATCTCTCTTTGCTACTAATTTTATGATTATTTTTCAAAGCATTCATTTTATTTCAATTACATATATATTTTTTTAAAGAAGCCCTCAACTGCCCTGGTAATATTTGTTACCATGACAACTACGGTTAGTGCTTGGGGGTTACTTGTTGAGTCGCATTTATGACAAAAGTGTCAAAAAGCAAAGATGAACTGACAAATAGCATCTACATTTTCCTTCATGTTGGCAAAACCTCCGTGCAGATCAGTGTACATCTCTCTTAAATTACATCAGGCCTCTGAGCTGAGCTGCACTTTCCCTGCTCAGAAAGTAAGCGTCAGGGCAGGATTTTTAGAGGAAGATTGAACCTCGACTTTATCACATTATCACAATCATAGGATGCCAATTTGTGGTTCACTGGCACGATGTGTGCATTCGGACAGTTATAAAGCAGTCTAATCCATGCAATGAGGGCAGAAATAAAGCTCAAAACATAGAATAAGGATTTCCACTCGACCCTATCAAATGCCTTCCTCGCATCCAAGGAAATCACCACCTCAACACCAGGAGAGCCAATAATGTTGAAAAGGGGCGTGGTTTTGTATGACGAATTCTTGCCAGCCATAAACCCAGTCTCTTTGTTAGGAATCAGACCAGGCAGCAACTGCTGTCTGCCATGAAAAGTTATTTGACTTTGAGCCAACTCACCCGTCTTTTATGAGGTAATACTTGAGGGCCTGGTTAGCAGAGTCAACCAAAGGTATGTGGCCCGGGCCATACAATGCCCAGGTCTGTCATACGGGCCAGTCAGTGCCACCCGGCGGGCCGGATGTGGCCCGCGATCCGAGTTCAAATCTCGGTGGGACCTTAATTGTTTTGTCACTGAGTTGTAATTCAATTCAAATCTGACCGCTTTTGTCAGTCGTTTTTGCAGTAAGTTGAGCATTAACCTATGAAACTGTAACCTTCTCTTGGCCACCACGACGGGGTTCCATGGTGTAACGGTTAGCACTCTGGACCTCGGGACGCGAGCTGACGGTCCGCCGCGAGGCGTGCCACCGTCTGTCCCAGCCCCTGCCTCTCGGCCTTGGCTGGGTCATTCTTTTGCACCCTGATCCTAAAGGCTTCATCTGATTGCCTTAAAATTCTGTCTGTAGCATCTGAAGACCTGGCACAAACACTGGGGCTAAAATTTTTTGTTTCCGAAATACTATATGACGGGGGCGGGGCATCAAAGTTTTCACTTAAGATTTCCTTCGCCGCAATGGACAAAATGCTTAATAACTCTCCTGCACATGCTGCTAAAAATCCAAAACTTCACATGTACATAAAGAGTCTGTACCTGAAGACATCTATATGTTTATATTCAGTTATACACCTTGCGCCAATCAATATCATTTTTTACATTTTGACGTACTGCACGGTGCCCTTTTAACGAATATGATTGAAAATTGGCTAGAAAAGACTCAAGACATTGATCTTACTCTATCCCTATTTTTGTGACTTTCCTTCGAAGGGCGTGGCTATTACGGTGCCGCAGAGTCTGATTATTCTCCGTGAAAATCTGCATATAACTGAGGACCGTTGAAATGCATTCGGGGGGGAAAATGTTATTCTATGCATTTTTTTTTTTTTTTATTGAATCGGACGATTAATTGGTAATCTGTATTTTTTTTCCTGCCAAAAATGAGCATCAGTCTTTCCTTCGAAGGGCGTGGCTATTACGGTGCCGCAGAGTCTGATTATTGGTACTTTCAATGGGCTCTGTCTGAGGTGGGATTCGAACCCACGCCTCCTGGGGAGACTGCGACCTGAACGCAACGCCTTAGACCGCTCCCTGCATGTCTGCGTTAAGTAACATGACAAGTATGAAACCACGGTGAAAATAGACAAGAATGAGAAACAACTCCGACACGGCGTGCATGTGCGCTGTGAATCTATACGGCTCGAAGAGCGTTGTTACAGATGTAATCACCAGCTGTGGAATCGATCATCTGCATCTTTGGTTTACTATGGCTTCATGTCATTCTTTCAACTCGTTGTGAAAGTGTGTAACTTTTTTTTTTGTTCAGTGATGTGCATCTATAATGGAAGACAGGTACAAATGATAGTATGGTAAAACGATATTTCGACGTCTGGTGGGGCAACAAGGCACCGACCTCGCGAACCTACATTAATAGTAGGGCTGCAACTAACGATTAATCTGTCAGCTATTTTATGATTAATCGATGAAGTGGGAAAATTATTAGTATTTTTTATTTGGGCCCCGCCGGAGGCATTTTGCCTTTGTTCACATTAGCGCTGGATCAGAGAGGCCATTGAGATCTGCAAGCGAGGCATAAAAACCATGAACAGAGACAAGGGAGCCTTCATCCTCTCTACCACCTGGAGCAGCATTTTGGCGGAGTGTCAGTGTAACTCCTTACGGGATAATATCCTCCGGCCCTCAGGCACGGAGCTCCGGGGGAATTTTCCCCTCTGAAGACGCACCACTTCCTGTACCACTGTCTTCTCCTCGGGCTTCTGAAATATATTTCCATTCGTGCATTCCACAAAAATGTTGTATGCTTTCATTATGCACTGAAGGGCACCGTGCAGTACGTCAAAATGTAAAAAATGTATATATATATATATATATATATATATATATGTATAATGAAACAAGCCGCATGCTGAACGGCTCCAACAACGATCACGAGGCGCTAAAGTGGCGTTGCGCGTTGTCTACTTTTTAGTTAAGCGAAAATCCCCCCTAAACAGCTGCTGGCATGTGTGTGTGCATCTAAAAACATGCACAAAAATTCACCAAACTTGGCAGTCTCATCGGGCATGGCGAAAAATTTGATATTTTAATGTCTAATATGAATAGGAAGTGAACAGCTGTTTACATCCCTCCCAACCAGTGTCTGCTGAAGTCTTCGGCCTGACTTTCTCGAACGCCAGAAAGTGCCTCACGCTCAATCTGTCCATGCAATTGTTTCGCCCATTGAAAGTACCAAGCAATGGAAAAGGTCAAACTCTTACAAGATATCAATAAATCAATGCTTGCCCACAACTTTTCACGAAAAAGGATGAATTTCGTACCAACTTATTTTACATCGTAGTAGTAGCGCCGAATGTCTGGATCTGATGGGAAAAGACGACAAAACATTTTACAGTACGGTTTGTATTAAAGCCAAGATGTAGAATGAGTGAAGTTTCAGAAATGGCTGTGCCTTGCCAGAAACCCTTCCAGTGTCGCAACAAATTATTTTCGTTGATTTTTTTCGGCCTTGGCGGGCGAGCCCGGCTTGGGCCTGCAAAGAACATTTTTTGATTGCTTTCCCCTTTAATTCATTCACTACCAGCCGTGTGTCGCCTTGTTGGACGTCACAATACGAAAGTAAAATGTTTGCGGGAATTTGAAGCACGCTCAGGTGTGGTAACGACAACTCGTGAAACTTTACACACACATCAGGCCGAGCAAGACATCCTGTTCTTGTTGAATTTGTTCGCGGCGGGGCGTTGGCCTCGGCCGCGTCGACCCAAGTCCGTACGCCCCCGGGATGCCCTTGGCTGGGTGTCCCGCTAACCTGGGGCCCGAAGCGTTTAGGGCATGAGTCAATGCTGGCACTGGGCTCTCAGTTTACCCAGGATGAAGATGTTCAATACATGTGGAAGAAGGATCAGAGCCAAGGCGGCACACTGGGCCGCTCTTAACAACATTGATATATGAGATATTGCCATTTATTTGTCACCAATCCTCCCCTTTTAAAATAAATTGAAGAATTGTTAAGTGGGCCCTGGAAATCTGCATGTTCCATCACCAAATAATTTATTATTATTATTAACTGCATCTTTGTGTTTTCAACTAGCCTCTGCTTCCCTGCATTTGTACGCCTCCTAACTCAAAACTGTACTTTTGCATGGGAGAAGAAGAGAGGGTGGGGGGCTTCGAAGTTTTCACTTAAGATTTCCTTGTTCTGTCATGTAATGGTGCTAAATTTGTAGCCAAATGAATGGATTTGACGAGATGGCTATTGCGAATGGGGGAATTTTCTACGTTTTTGCCTTTTTTCCCCCCCCTCGTTCTTTTTAAATTATAAAATGTACTTTTAAATTGATAAATTATTAAATTATTATTATTATTATTTTCTATATTATTTTTATTTTTTTTATATATATATTTTTACTTTACTTTTAATTTTTTTAGGAAAGGCGTCAATGCTGACATGCACGAGTCGGTATATACAACAATTCTGGTTTGCATATGCATTCAGCCGTGCAGGGTATTTTTTTGAGTCCAAAATGGCATTCATGTGCTTTAACAGTGAAGGGCGCTGGTTTTCACAGTGTTGTTTAAAGCTGAAAGTCTTCAAATTTAACGCTGTCAAAGGCAGACGCTTGCGTCTCGTGTTCCCCAATTTTCCACCTCTCCAAACCGGAGTGGACCAGTGGCGGCTCTTCAGGTACCTGGTCGGCCATGGCAAAACATGCATACTCCACTGTTGCTCACTCTTGGCCGCTAACACAAAAAGATTATAGCAATGGCTCCTTGGCAAGCGAGGTAATATTGCTCGTTTTGTCAGTTCTGTTGTCTAAGACTGCGACCGGCATGACTGCTCGTGCCCTTCAAGTCAGACGCCCCCTACTGGCTCACTCATCCGATCAAAAATGAACGTGCTCTTCTTCGTCCACTCTCCTCTTCGCCCACGCTCTTCTTCGGCGCGTATCAAAAATAAAACATTTTGTAATTTTCTTTCAGCACAAAACCAAATGCATTCTTTTTCAAGTTTTTGGGGCGCATTCATACACATAGGTGAAACATTCTCATACACACCAGTGAAAGGCGCTCAGGCACTTCTCATACTGCATAAAGGGAAGAGTCGTGCCGCTTGGCGAAACTACAATGCCCCCGAATATTTTTTCTATTGTGCGAAGGTCCAGGGCGGGTGTTGACGCGATGTGATTTCTGCCCAGTGCTCTGAATGTCAAAGTGAAGAAATTCAATGAAGCGCGCCCGCAGAGCCTCCATCCGTGCATCATTACTTCCAATCATTAATGTCTGCTTTTATTGAGAAGCCTTCCTCTTAATAACCGTCTTAAGTTATCATTTGGACGCGGCGTCCATTGTGGTGACCCGCCACACTCTGTTGCACAAACTGGCCCTGTGCTGAAATCCGGTGGCCTAAGAAATCAATCTCAGCCAGACCAAATTGACATTTCGCGCAAGAACATATGAATAACAAAAATATGACAATTCTTCCACCGCGAGTATCGCACCCTTTCCAACGCCGAGGACGTTTCAGTCACATGTCAGGTAAAAAATTTACCGAAAACATAATCATTTTTTGTCAGCATTTCTTCTAATGCTGGATCATCTCAAACCGATGTCGTGTAAGACTAAGGAGGATGGCGCTATATGTTTATTTATAGATCAAATTTCATTCACTACCACCCCAATTCCGGCAATGAAAATAAGTTTTATGAAAGAAAAAAAAAATACATGCACCTGCGTACACCCCTCTCAGGCGCAGATTCAGGCCACCGCTGCCAACTTCAACCATGTCCAATCTCAATTGCCTTGTGTCACCGGTCAGGCCCAAGATGAATAATACAGTACAGGTTGAACACGATATAAGAGGGGACTAGACTCATCGACTCCGCCTGCTGGCATGCAATTGCTTTGGATACTTTGTCTCTGTCATCTAACAAAAGGAGTATTATGACACAAATTAAATTGCCATATTTTTTGTATGACAATGAACACAATGTAACCAAGCGTAAATCAGTAAAAAATGAGATGAGATACTGCGTGTTTAGAAAACGAAGGCATCCTGAAGCCTGGGCAGTCATTAATTTGATTGTCCAATATTTTAATCTGTGACTTCAATCCCCTTCCAGGTTGGTCCTCGGACTAAACACTGTTGGGCACAGACGGTGCCAAGCGGCCCCTAAGTTTGCCCAAATGGAAGCTCCGGAGGAGGAGTGCGGGCGTGTGTCACACTTGGCCCGAATAGGAGCACCTTCCCCGGGCACAGACGGTGCCAAGCGGCCCCTAAGTCTACCCTAATGGAAGCTCCGGAGGAGGAGTGCGGGCGTGTGTCACACTTGGCCCGAATAGGAGCACCTTCCCCGGGCACAGGCGGTGCCAAGCGGTGAACATTATACTGATCATATTGAACAGAAATGTGAGCGTGTATTCTTGTGCAGGGTTTTTTTTTTTGCTCAAGACCCAAATGGGAAGGATTCATTTTCTTCAAAGAAATGGCAAAACCGAATCTTCCCCAAGGAGATGCTGAAGAGGATTCCTCAGAGCACTTTGGCCGACTCTGTGTGAGCTATATCTTTGCTGCTGTAACACCTCCCATACAGGTAAATAACGCTTTACACTCCTCACTGAGATTCCCCAGGAGGCGTGGGTTCGAATCCCACCTCATGCGTCGAGTGCATTTGTTCATAGTTAGAGATAGTTGTGTGGAAAACACTATACAAAGTAGCACCATGGATGTGGGCCTACAACACTGTCTTGGCAGAGTGAACGGACAGCGGGGGGCGTGACTTGCCTTCATTCTTGTGACAGGTAAGTCACGCCCAGCAGTTGAAGATGTTGCTCGTTCCCGCTCATTGGTGGTGTCTGTGTATGCCCTGCGACTGGCTGGCGACGAGTTCAGGATGTAGTGCGCATTTTCAGCACTAAAAAAACAAACTTTTATAACAGCTAAACTAAACGTTTCCAATGTAAATTTCCACCTTTATATAGTCACACTTGACAAGTTCAAAAGCTTGTCAACCTCAAGTGTTCAAACATTTTTTTTTTCCTCAAATGTCATGAATGAGTCATAAACAAACACAATCTCTCTCCACTCAGGTAGAAAATGAGTTAGACTGCACTTTAACGGAATGATTGTAAAAGTTGTAAAGAGAAACAAAAGAAATCATCACGCTGGAATGATTATTGAAATTTTAATTTTTTTTTTTTGAATGACTATGACCAGCAACCAGCAGCCAATTGGAGCAAATCGGAGCCTTGCTCCTCATTCTAATCTAAAGTTATTGTAACTGGATACATTTTTCGCATGATGTGAGGAAAATGTGTACATAATTATCCCGGGATTTGCCAAGTCTGAATGAGAATCAAAATCAACTTTATTGGCCAAGCCCCCCCTCCTTTTCTGAGAGAACGGGGGTCCCATAATTTCCACAAAAACAATGGGGACCTCGTAGCGGTCGCTGCTCGGGCCCTAATAATAATTTCTTCAAAAACAATAGGGACCTTGAATGGAAATTAATTCAAATTAATTTTGACTGGACTTTTACTCCATTATAGTTGACTGCAAATTACCAAAAGTACACTACATCTGTCAGCATAGTTTTGAAACATGATGACATGACAAACTTAATTTCTTTAACAACATTTAAAAACCGGAATAATTGTGTCCTCTTTCACACAGAAGCTTCAAACCTTTCACACAGAGATCCAGCTAAATAGAGGACAAGAGAAATACAATTCATATTTTTCCAGTAGTATTGCTTAGATTGCCTGGCAGATGAACTCACTGCACAACTGGGTCACACATGCCCAATTATTAACATTTCTTGCTACCAAAGATTCCCGCCGTGTGTTTGCAGCCATGTACGGGCAACCGACTTAACGCTTTAAAGCAATAAATAGTAGCTAAGCAGGGCCTGGGAATTGACTGCACCTGCAGGACTCCTAACAGGTAACAGATGTTGGCATTAAGCTACAAAATGATCATGGGAAAAAAAAGTCAATTCATCCTTTGTTGGTTTACGCTGTCTCGTTAGTTTGCAGTTCTCACCAAATGGCCTCACATCCCAAAATGTACTCTTTAGGACGCACAATGGCTGGCTAACAGCGAAAGGCAAAGAAATTGCTCATAGAACTTTGATGGAACCAGAACCGAGAGCCCCCCGCGCGGGGGGCTCGCCCTTCCCGCCTCACCGGGTGAGTGAGGAAACGATAAGAGTAGTGGTATTTCACCGGCGGACGCCCGGCGCCGCCCCGCGAAGGGGGGCCGGGGCCAGCGAGGTGAAGTACTGAACGCACAACGTGCTCCGCCTGAACGTGAACCTGGGACGGACGCACAACGTGCTCCGCCTGAACGTGAACCTGGGACGGACGCACAACGTGCTCCGCCTGAACGTGAACCTGGGACGGACGCACAACGTGCTCCGCCTGAACGTGAACCCGGGACGGACGCACAACGTGCTCCGCTGCCACATGGACTTGGGCCATCGGCAGGGCGCCGGAACGGGGCTCAGCAGCTGACGAGGAGCCGAGACGGGGCTCAGCAGCTGACGAGGAGCCGAGACGGGGCTCAGCAGCTGACGAGGAGCCGAGACGGGGCTCAGCAGCTGACGAGGAGCCGAGACGGGGCTCAGCAGCTGACGAGGAGCCGAGACGGGGCTCAGCAGCTGACGAGGAGCCGAGACGGGGCTCAGCAGCTGACGAGGAGCCGAGACGGGGCTCAGCAGCTGACGAGGAGCCGAGACGGGGCTCAGCAGCTGACGAGGAGCCGGGACGGGGCTCAGCAGCTGACGAGGAGCCTGAACGGGGCTCAGCAGCTGGCGGGGAGCCTGAACGGGGCTCAGCAGCTGGCGGGGAGCCTGAACGGGGCTCAGCAGCTGACGGGGAGCCTGAGTGGGACTCTGGAGGCTGCAGCGGACGAGGAACCGGCACGGGGGGCTGCAGCGGACGAGGAACCGGCACGGGGGCTGCCGCTGACGAGGAGCCGGCACAGGAGGCTGCCGCGAACGGGGAGCCGGCACTGGAGGCTGCAGCTGACGAGGAGCCGGCGCTGGAGGCTGCAGCTGACGAGGAGCCGGCACTGGAGGCTGCATCGGACGAGGAGGCGGCACTGGAGGCTGCAGCGGACGAGGAGGCGGCACTGGAGGCTGCAGCGGACGAGGAGGCGGCGTTGGTTGCTGCAGCTGACGTGGAGGCGGCGCACGCACACGCTGATGCACTGAGCGCATGTTAGTGTGTAGTAGTGGTGTGTGCGGCCCATCCGCAGGGCCATTCTCTGGGGTCTTTATGATGCTAATGTACTCCCTGGTCTAATAAATCCCTGTAGAGCTGCATAGAGTAGATCTTATGGCTCACTCCGATCACCACCTCCGATCTCCCTCCTGCACACACACACACACACACACATATACGTGTACTGCTATTACTGCGGCAGAAGTGCTTTCCTTGCATTTCCATTGATACTTGGGAGGCTGTTTAGTAAAAAGAGGCAAGGGGAAAGGTTGAGACAAATCAAACATGAAGGAACAACTTAAGAGACGTCGGCACTCTAGCTGCACTCTGTGTGTGTGCGCGTGTGCGTGCGTGTGTGGCCCCGCATTGGCAGCAGTTGGTTGAGGACAAAACAGAAAACGTAATTTTCTAATGAATTTTCCCCAAATCAGTCCATCTATTCTCTTCTAATCCATCCTCTTCCTCTGGCCACTAGGCTTGGTGTTCCTCCCTCCGCCTCGCTTTCTCCCGCCTTCCTCCTCACCTCAGGGGAGCAGTGTGTCACTTTGCTGGAAGCCCATGGAAGAGAGGTGAAAGGGGGCTGATTGAGCTAATTTAGCCCCTGGATGTGAGAGCAGGCAAGGCCTCACCTCGTGCTAATAGACAGACATCAAAATGGAGATAAGGAGGATTGATGAAAGGAAGGGATGAAGGACTATAAAACTGGGAAGACTTTTTTTTTTATGGATTTACCTTTCTTAGGGAATGTGAAGCAAACTTTTATGAGTGACATTGTAAAGTTGGTTAAGTTTTATGTGTGTTGCCTTGCTGATATTACTCATTGATCCATCCTCCTCCATTAAGTCGCCGTCAATCACAGCCGGTTTTACGATCTTCTCCGCAACAGGCCGATCCTCCTGGGCTAACCAAAAATAATGGAGCGGTGGTGAGCACCATTGGAGGCACAATTTATGGCTTCCGCGGCCGTACATCGTCGTGTAGCACCTCCTAAAGAAAGTGACGCATGCATTCTCTCGCCTGATTGGTCCGTTATGTCACATTATGCAATGACGACATCAGGTTTCTCGGAGGTTCCGCCATTTCGAACAAAGAAAACATGGACCAAGTAGACAAGCGACTGTGTGACGAGGTTTGCAAATATATTAATCTATATGATGCCAGCTCCAGCTCTTATAAAGATGGCCAAATGGCAGCTGTAGGCTTGGAATTGTTGACTGCCAGCGAAGGTGGAAGGTTTTGAGGGCCAAATTTGCCGTAGCGACATCCCCTCCGACTTGGGAGTAAAACCGCAGTACATTTTCAAAACAAAGTGCCTGGGTACGCGGGGGATTATTTTTGTTTGAAAACCTTTGCAATTTTAAAGCTAACATTTTTGGTCGACATTCCACTCCAGGGGCATATTTGGAGAAGCGCTCAAAGCACGCCCCCCCAGCTCCATCGCTCTGGGGGTAATAGGCCGGCGTCTGCCACACTTAGCCCGGAGAGGAGCACCTTCCCCGGGCACGGGCGGGGAGCGAGCGCCCCCCAGCTCCATCGCTCCGGGGGTAATAGGCCGGCGTCTGCCACACTTAGCCCGGAGAGGAGCACCTTCCAAATGCATGGCTGATATGGCCCGCCTCAGACAGTGCCCATTGATAGTACTAAGCAAGAAAAAAGCAAACACAGTCAAGAGAGCATTAAGTTGGCAGCCGTCTAACGTTTCCAATGTAAATTTCCACCTTTATATAGTGTAGAAAGGCATCCTGAAGCCTGGAAAGTCTCCATCAAGTCGCCGCAGAGACAAGCTCTGCGTGGAGACAAACTCTGCGTGGAGACAGTTTTGTTATTTTTCACTAGGTATATTGAAGTTTTTTTATGTTTTATTCCCAAGTGACCAACATACCATAACAAGTATTTAAATTGTGTAGGGATTGTAGTTATTTATGACAGCTACTTTGTCATAGTGTAGTGCAAAGTGCCGTATGCTCTTATGGTATGCAAATGTCCTAACCATGTGAATATTGAAGAGTATCGATCAAAAATAAGTTGGCAGCCGTCTTCAGGGCCTGAATATCCTCAAATGTGAAAAATTTCGAGAAGATGGATCATCTGAATCATTTTGCAGGAACTTTTGTTGCCAGAGAGGATGAAGGCTCCCTTGTCTCTGTTCATGGAAAAATGGACAGCTAAAACAGAAACTTAGTGAAGATACTTAAGAGAAATGGTGTTCCCTTCGGAAATATAAATAAATAAATAAATTAAAAAAGCACTTTGGTTCCCCGCCGGAGGCCGGCAGCGGTGCCGGCGGCTGCAGGTCGCAGTCTCCCCAGGAGGCGTGGGTTCGAATCCCACCTCAGACAGAGCCCATTGAAAGTACAAAACTATGCTGATAGATGTAGTGTATTTTTATATCCACACTGATAAAAATTTTACATTTTTAGTTTCAATATTTAGTCATTTTCAACTTGTTTGCCCTTCTCTCCCCACAACAGCCCCACCTCCAAGCCAGGCCAAACACGTCACCCACAGATGAGTACCCGCTGATACGGTGCATAAAGACGCAGCGAGTTTCGAAACACCCTCAACTTTTCTTTTCCATAACAAAATATTGACTAGTAAAAAAAAATATACAAACGTATGCAAGGCGCAGGACAACAAACGCTGCCGTGAATGGAGCAAAGTAAGTGCTGTCTGGTTGCGTTTCCCCACTTAACCATCATCAACCAAACATAAATGACGAAGATGATTTCAAAAACAGGTGTCCATCGTGGTACGAAGTGGAGTCTCTGGTCGACCGGAGAACGCTGAGAAAGGACGGCCCGATCGCAACGAAGCCTTCTTCCAAAGTTCAAAATAAATATATATATATATATATATATATATATATATATATATATATATATATATACGGGGAGAGAGAGAGTGAAATTCATTTTATAACAAAAAAACCAAATTATTATTAAAACGTATTATTTTTTTATTCCCCAGCCATTCTTTTTGTATTTATTTAATTACTCCGACTTTTACCTGCTGGTACGCCGTCCGGTGTGCCCTGTGAAATGAAAGGTGGCAGGGGCTAAAATTCATCCTGGCAACTGGTAATGCTCTCTTGACTGTGTTTGCTTTGTTCTTGACGAAGTTTTTTCAGCTTCAGCCTTATCGTGGCCACCACCGGGTTGTGGTCAGGGGCGGATCCGCTGCTACGGCGGAGGGCGCAGAGAGCACATCCACGACCCCGGGGGAAGCGGCAAGGTCCGGGCAGGAGGCGCTGGATTTAATACACCTTAAAACCCTTATTAAAAACTTAAATTAAATTATATTATGTCTAATGGGCATATCAGAAAATGCACAAACAAATTAAGTATGATTCAGTCAGAAAAATGGCAAAAATGTTTGCGGCGGCGGCCTTCGACGATGCGCCGTCGCTTCTCGTCACGGCCTCGGCGGCGTCCGACGATGCGTTGATTGTCCAGTATTTCCCTTATGAGATAATGCCTCACATAGCAAATGTGTACAGCGCGAGCTGAAAATGCATTTACAGCACTAAAAAAACAAACTTTTATAACAGCTAAACCAAACGTTTCCAATGTAAATTTCCACCTTTATATAGTGTAGAAAGGCATCCTGAAGCCTGGAAAGTCATTAATTTGATTGTCCAGTATTTCCTTCATGAGATATTGCAACACTTAGAAAAGGTGTACAGCGCCAGCAGACAATGAATTTTCAGCACTAAAAAAACGAAACTTCATTAACAGCTAAACCAAACGTTTCCAATGTAAATTTCCACATTTATAGAGTGTAAAAATGCATCCTGAAGCCTGGGAAGTCATTAATTTGATTGTCCAGTATTTCCCTTATGAGATAATGCCTCACATAGCAAATGTGTACAGTGCGAGCTGAAAATGCATTTTCAGCACTAAAAAACCAAACTTTTATAACAGCTAAACCAAACGTTTCCAATGTAAATTTCCACCTTTATATAGTGTAAAAAGACATCCTGAAGCCTGGGCAGTCATTAATTTGATTGTTAGTGCGGCAAAACCGACAACTTGTGTGCTCGATCCGAGGCGTGACATTTGTTTTTAATGTCATCAGTGTGGCCGCATTTTTCCCATAATGCCAAGAACATAAGAGGCACTTCTCAAATTCAGCTCGTCTAATAATGGGCAAGGTGGCACGTCCCGTTGCTGGCGACGGAACACGCACACACACACACGCACGAAAAAAAAGCCATCTATAATAACACACACTAGTTATAGAGCATTAATTTGGTTGATAGTTTTGGCAAAGAATTGTTATTTTTGTTACAACATGAATTTCACTCTCTCTCTCTCTCTACTCGTATATATATATATATATAAGGCACCTCCAGCATGCGTGACAGCTGCGTCGCATCTGAAAATTAAGATAAATGGGGTAAATGCGGGATTCCTGGGTACCAAGTGGGAATGGGCTAGAAGTGGGCAATGGTACAGGGTTCGTGTTTTCAGCTCGCACTGTACACATTTGCTATGTGAGGCATTACAATGGACTTTGTGTAGAAATTATTATTGGGGCCATGTTAAAAAAAAAAAGTTGCCCCCCCCTCTGGAAAAAAAGTATCCCCCCCCATGTAAAAAAAATAAAATAAATTGAAAAAGCAACGCCTCCCCCGAAACCTATTTAAAAAAAAAAAAAAAGAAAGCTAATAAACAAACCAATACAGAGTGGAAGACAATATATTACAGTAGACATGGATCAAAAAGCCATTTGAAAAGAAGTTTTCCTGCTTGGTGATCAATAAAATAAAATTTAGGAAGCCCTCCCATAAGTGGTTCTAAACTCCTCTGTCCCATTTATCCCAAAAGCTATTTCCAAATTGCCGTAAATTCCCCCACCGCTAGCACCAAAGTCTTTTGATCCATGGCCTCTCTTCTTGTGGACTAACGAGAAGAAGAAATGGCGCATGATACTTGTTTAATTAGCACAAAGCCGCCATATTTAAAGCATTACATATAGTATATAAGATGAATTACGAGGCCAACAACAAAGCCCTCAAAGATAAAGCTTGAAAATAATTTAATATAAAACCGCAGCGGGATTCGAACCCACGCCTCCTGGGGAGACTGCGACCTGAACGCAACGCCTTAGACCACTCTGCCATCCTGGGATCTGGTAATTCTCTCTTGACTGTGTTTGCTTTTTTCTTGCTTGGTACTATCAATGGGCTCTGTCTGAGGTGGGATTAGAACCCACGCCTCCTGGGGTTACTGCGACCTGAACGCAACGCCTTAGACAACTCTGCCATCCTGGCAACTGGTACCTCTCTCTTGACTGTGTTTGCTTTGTTCTTGCTTGGTACTTTCAATGGGCTCTGTCTGAGGCGGGATTCGAACCCACGCCTCCTGGAATGCTGACAACCAAAGCGAATACTTGATGTGCTTAGCTAAAGTAGCAAACAACCTACAGCCCTCCCCATGTCACTGCTTGAAGAAAGCCATTTTGGTTAATCTGTGCTTCATTCAACTTGGAAGGGATTTGAATTAATTTAACCACGTCTATATTGGTTATTTTTAAACTAGAAATATTTCACATACACTTAACATTATATGTCTCTCTCCCCTTTATATATATATATATATATATATATATATATATATATATATATATATATATATATATATATATATATATATATATATATATATATATATATATATATATATATATATATATATATATATGGGCAAGTGCCACTAAAATTTGCCTTGCCCGAGTGGCCAAATCACTTGCCCAAGTCTCTTGGAGCAATGAGCTAGGTTTTACAGGAAGTCGGCCATTGTGGTGACCCGCCCCCTTTTAATACGAACCCACGCCTCCTGGGGAGACTGCGATCAACGGCCTCAAGTTTCATCCCTATCTCGAAGTCAAACTTGGTGTCAATCTGTTAGATGGAAGGCATGAATGTTTAAGCAGTAAGCAGGAGAAATGAAACAAATAATAAAGTTGAAGCTGAAAAACGTTTTTCATTCGCAAGATGTGATAACTCTAGAATGTAACAGGGTCTTTTAAGCACTTGTAAGTATTTTGTTTTAATTATATGTTGTTTTTTTTGTTTTTAATTACGCAAAATATGTTCTTCAATTGCAGCCTCCATTCGCAGTAAGTGGAACATTAATTTTAGTGTGTTCCCTTACTTCTGGAGGTTGATTAATAATTATGCTTCAGGGATGGGTTCTAGTGTAATCCATAAATGACTGATTAAGTGATTAAATGGCACGTCTTGACAGTTTTGTTCATATAACATGAATCAATATCCTCCATGTAAGCATATTATATCATATTATGAAAGAGTAGGAATTACCCTTCCAGGACTGGCAAACAGCTCTTTGGGGGCCACTTGTGCTTTAGTCATTCTTAAGTAGTTGGTCCATGTAAACTCTTCTTCTTTACAACCTGGGAGAGTGATGATAACGACGGAATAATACGGTGGGAGTGTTGCCGAAATAAAAGCCCAATAAGAAGGCTGTTACAATAGTCGACATTAGCATTTTAATGATTTGCGCATTCATACAAAGTTTGGAATACGGGCAAAGATGAACGACTGGCAGGAGAACATTTGTTACTTTGGTTCATATTGTGCTTTACCAACTGTTAGTATTTTAATAGTGTGACAATGAGGTAAACAAAATGAAAAATGTAAACCCATTAACATTTGGTCACAACATTTTTTGTTTTATAACTAGAACATTACTATTATTAATAGCCTTTTAGCAAGTCGCAGCTCGGGCCCTAATAACAATTTCTAGAAAAACAATAGGGACCTCGCAGCGGTCACTGCTCGGGAAAACCACATCATGGACCGGGAGAAGGGCAGGGTCATCCGCACCGAAGAGAACAAACAACAGCGCTGGATCAGAGAGGCCATTGAGATCTGCAAGCGAGGCATAAAAACCATGAACAGAGACAAGGGAGCCTTCATCCTCTCTACCACCTGGAGCAGCATTTTGGCGGAGTGAACGGACAGCGGGGGGCGTGACTTGCCTTCATTCTTGTGACAGGTAAGTCACGCCCTCATGGAACATCAGCTGATAAAGACGGGCCACAAGACACCATCATGTGACACTCTGAAGAAGGCGGAATTATGTCGGTGATCAAATAAACAAGCCAACAAACAAAATCGGGCGGAAGAGGTGCTCCTCTTCGGCTTAATTGTCATGCACGCCGGACCTGCTCCCCCGAAGCGTGTCTCCGTTATGTTGAACTCGGTTTCACCAAGATATGAAATTGGCCATGAGTCAATATTAACAGGACAGACAAAAATGTCTGAAGGACCCATGCACAAAATTGAACAGGAAGGCGGCCATTTTGGATAAATACTAGGGCTACCAAAAAAATTGGCCAACAGATTGGACTCAAGCGCCTTTTCAGCACTAAAAAACCAAACTTTTATAACAGCTAAACCAAACGCCCGTGCCCGGGGAAGGTGCTCCTCTTCGGCCGAGCAGAAGCTTCAGCAGACCATGCGCAAGGCCGAGACGCTGCCCGAGGTGGAGGCCGACCTGCAGCATCACAACATAAATCTTTCATGTCACTTAGTGAGCACGGTATCATGCTTCCCCAATGTAAATTTCCACCTTTATATAGAGTAAAAAGACATCCTGAAGCCTGGGCAGCCATTAATTTGATTGTCCAATATTTCCCTTATGAGATAATGCCTCTCATAGCAAATGTGTACAGCGCGAGCTGAAAATGCATTTACAGCACTAAAAAACCAAACTTTTATAACAGCTAAACCAAACGTTTCCAATGTAAATTTCCACCTTTGTACGCGGTCGATTCAAAGAGCAATTTCAACTGCTTGGAGCAATGAGCTAGGTTTTACAGGAAGTCGGCCATTTTGAATACACGTCACCAGAAACCGAGCAAAGGGATTCCCATTCTAATCCTCTTTTGTATCGTCCATAAATGCTTTGGCATAATTTAGATATTCATATCTTCCAGGAGTCGTCATGGAAAATGGGCTACGAGGCGGCCTGGTCGTCGTTAAATTAAGTATCTGTCATAATTTTTGCAGAACAACAACAACATTAATGACTTTCTAATTGGTCAAAGTCAAGTTGTCCCGCCTTCTCAAGAGGCTATCTCGAGATTACCTTCGCTCTTTCGTTCTTTTACGCTTGCCCGTATTTTAAATGGAACCAAAAACTGTACACTATGATGAGTTGCACTAATTATATGAAATCCAGAAGCAGATCACAGTGTCCCGGACACGCCATTTACTCAATTTAGGGTTCACCTCCCAAACATGCTGACTCTTACAACTTGTCCATTACCATGTAGATCCCAATTTTTGACATTCTAGACTTCTTTCTTTTATTTACAGCGCCTGGAGACGTTATCAAGCCACCCTGTGCCTATTTGTTACTTTTTTATGATCTATGTTATGGTGCACAATTTCCCATTATTCTTATGTTTATTATTATTTTTTTTAATGCTTTATAGAGCAAATTGCACCTATGACAGTTGTTATTACCACAGAAGCCATCTCAAATGGAGGTGTGGCAGGGTCTACGGAGCATCGCCACGGAACTTGAATCCCAGTTTGGGGATTTCTTTGTGGTTTGCAATTTTCCGTTGTAAACACCTCCCTTGGGGTGTTGATGACCTCTTTAACCCTTCGTAGATAATGTTGGGGCCCGAGGCCTCTTAAGGCATGCGACGAGACCAAGTCTGAAACCGGAGATCTCAGGATTTATTTGAAATCTGCCATATGAATCCCTCCCAACTCCGCAACATGGATCCATGGGACCGTCCTTCGTCGAGTGGCTGGACACCGTGGTGGAGCATAAAGTGATTAAGGTCCATTAACATTTTTTTCAGCATTTAAATTCAATATGCTTCAGAGTGTCGCATGATGGTGTCTTGAGACCCGTCCGTCTTTATCAGCTGATGTTCCATGAGGGTGTGACTTACCTGTCAAAAAAATGATATATATATATATATATATATATATATATTTATTATATACACAAATCAGCAATCACTGACCACTGCAAAAGGGAAAACCACATCATGGACCGGGAAAAAAAAAATCATTTATTTTTTTCGTCGCTGCTCAGGCCCTAATAATAATAATAATAATAATAATAAAAGTAATAATGTTTTCTACAAAAACAATAGGGACCTCGCCGCGGTCGCTGCTCGGGCCCCAATAATAATTTCTACACAAATTTCACGTCTGGATATAACTTTAGACAATATCGAGGGAAACATTTAAACGTCACAAAATTCGGCAGAGAGTAAGATCAGCAAATATACACAGTATAAACGTATCTAAGTGTAAGGAAATAATCAATTATTAGCTGATTATCTGTATTATTCCGAACTTATATTTTAAGGCGAGCTCAGGGAGGACAGAAACCTCCCGCGGAGCAGAAGGGCAAAAGCTCGCTTGATCCAGATTTTCGGACCACCCCGCGGGGCCCGGCCCGGCGCTCCAACACTGGTGTTGCGGTGATGGAGACTGGTTCTTACCTCCTCCTTGAGTCCGTTGCTGTCTCCTGGAATGGGAGGTACTCTAATGGTTAGCTTGGTTGCAATGCAGCAACATGAAAGTCAACAACTCGTCCACCACCACTACCCCAACAAGCGGCCCCTAAGTTTAACCGAATGGAAGCCTGAAACGGCAAATCCCTTTATATAGTGTAAAAAGACATCCGGTCAGCGGTCCAACTCGGGAGGCCCGGGCCAGGAATCATAGGTGAACACTTCATAGATTAAACAGTTCGTTCGACTTCCTAACTTCACGTCTTTCCCCTCCATCATTCTTTCGAGGTGAAGCCAAGGCTCTCGGATGTCACCCTCAGCGCCTGTTCGGGCCTTCGGTAAGAGACGTGACAACGACTTTTTCGTTCACCGCTGCTCTTTATTTGCCTTTACGTTAAAGACAAATTATTATGGTTATTGCATTATATATTATATATATTTTTTTTTATTATACTGGATGTTATTTATATTGCACAATTGACTGGCCCTCCAAGAGTTCGCTTTTCCGGGGTGTTCCTCGTTCCTTCCGAGACCTTATTCCCTTCCCTCTAATGCTCTCTTGACTGTGTTTGCTTTGTACTTTCAATGGGCAGCCCAGATGAACTTTTCAGTTTTACGTGTTGGACCTTGATGGCAAACAGTAAAGTCTCAGGGTCGGCGGCAATGGCGACGGCGGCGGCGGCGGCGGCGGGCGCACAACTATAAATAAGGCAGGAAACAGCCAGATCTGCTAAACTACACATCGCAAAGCAGCTAATAAATCAGAGATTTAAAAATCACCTCAGAGGCGAGACGTAACAAACGCATGGATTAAGATTTCCGCGTCACACGTTGATAGAATTGTACCAAGCGAACATACAATGGTGATATTAAATTTTGAAACTCCACAGCCCATCTTTAAGATGACCAAATTGTGGGGAATTTCTAACATGTGGACAAGTTGGGCATCTGCGTGCTTGACAGTTTCCAGACCATAATAAAGTTTATTTATCTGGTAATGCTCTCTTGAATGTGTTTGCTTTGTTCTCACCCCGCACATGGGCCCTATTTTAGTTCCAGGCACAAGTGTAGTGCAAAGCGCGTCTAATTGTGTGCATGGGTGGAGTTTTCTTTCTTTTGTTATTTTTGCTAGACTTTCCAATCGGTAGAATCGGGCAGAAGCTCCGAGTGTTGCCTCACTATTCTCCTCGCAATAATCAAACTCCAGCCTCACAGACTCCCGTTTGGAAAATTAGGTAATTGGACGCAAAGTGGGTTTGAAACTGTGCATGAACGGCTATCAACCAATCTCTAATGGCATTCCGAAACAGGGGCTGCACAGTTAGTACCAGGACTGCCACAGGCATCCACTACTGGAATAGGGGAGGGGTCATGGGCTGGAGACGCTGACCTCGTAGTCCCGGGGCTGTGCTTCGTGGGGGGTTGACTCATTGCAAAGGTGTCATATTAAAAGATGAATAGAAACATTTTTGTTTTACTGCGAGCGCGCAGCCATGCTAAATATTGAGGAGACTGCGACCTGAACGCAACGCCTTAGACCGCTCTGCCATCCCGTGCGTCCACCATTGATCTGCTCATATATATATATATATATATATATATATATATATAGACTTTGCTTCAGTCAGTCGAGACACAGCAGGGGTCAACGGAATCAGCCAGAAATTCCTGTCAGATACCGACATAAAGACAGTCAGACAGTTTACATAAATAATGCGTCTTGAGTAAGTGCGGTTGGAAATTGGTATACAGGTTTATTCTTGAAGTGTACTACGAAAGCAGGCTGGTTACTTGCTGTATATGGCGTCGGGGGAACGTTTCAAATGTAAATTTCCACCTTTCCAATTCAGGGTGTCCCCCGCCTACTATCTGAGTGTGGGGGGGTGGTGGGTGGTGTCGGCAGGCTAGGTCGCAGTCTCCCCAGGAGGCGTGGGATATATATATATATATATATATATACGGGGAGAGAGAGAGTGAAATTCATGTTATAACAAAAAAAATATTGTCGAACTCCAACTCTGCCCACAACAATGCTGTGGTTCACTCGGGCTGCAACCACCAGTGCACAATGTGTCCTGTTTGCGCCGGGGTGTTCGGGTTCAGTGCTTCGCGGGTATAAAAAATATTCGGAGCATAAATGACACGGCCGACATGCATTTATTACAAAAAAAAAAATGAAAAAAGAAACATTAATCTAAACTCTCTCAGGAAATAAATGTTTTTTGTGGGTAATTTGCTGAATGTGGCTGCTCTCCCTCTCTTACAAATAAATAATATGTGTGCATTATTGACTGGCAGAGCGGTCTAAGGCGTTGCGTTCAGGTCGCAGTCTCCCCAGGAGGCGTGGGTTCGAATCCCGCCTCAGACAGAGCCCATTGAAAAAGTGACTAAAAATGAAACAGTAAGTGAAACAATTACTCTAGTTGACTTTTGTCATCATAACTTTTAGCTTGGCTTAACTTCTGAAAACTTGTTTTTTGCTTGCTTTTTTACTTTGTGAATGTGTTGACACCCCCCCTTTAAAAAGAATACCATTTAACTAACCTTATAATATTACTTGTTAAATTCTGTTCACCTATGCAAATATAATGACTGTAATTCATGTATTTTTGAAAGATAAATTTATGTTTTCAGTATTTAGTGCTAGAAACAAGAAAGCTCTCAAAACTTGAATGTGAAATGTTCCTTAATTTTTATTTTAGAGCCCTAGACCTTTTGCATTTGTCATTAGTGATTTTCTTTCCCTCCTGTGTGGTGTTGATGTATGTTGTTTGAAGACAAGTGTTAAACAAAAAGCTGTGACATAACCTTTTGCTTTCTTCGATGAAGATGCTTTTGTACTCAGGCTCAAAATGATAGACCCACATATCATCGCAAGACACTTATGCTTGCGAAAATATTAATCAGACTTGAGGAGCGACAAACAACCTTAAAAAACAGTGTCCAGAAATTTAATCCAATGGTTCGCTTACTTTTTCCGCCCCATTCTGTAAATATGTACATGATACTCTCTAAAAATATGAAAATATACTTGCTTGTTGTGATATTAGTTTCAGTAGATTCTTGTGATTCAGCTAAAGGTCAGACCAATTTCTTCAGAAATGTAAGAAATTCTGAAGCGTTCACATCCACTACTGTATACACACGTATGACACACATACACACACTAAGAGCAAAATGGGTGTACCCCGCGGGAATCCCCCTTCCAGGATGACCAGGCTGCAATGGATGCCACCCTCTCCCGACCTCACATGAGCTATTTGACCTTGAAAGCCAACAAATTCGTACCAAGCAAGAACAAAGGAAACACAGTCAAGAGAGCATTACCAGTTGCCAGCCAATCACAGGGCACACAACGGCAAACCGCAGTTATAGTAATTGTCTTTTGCAGAGGATAAAGAAAGACATCCTGAAGCCTGGGCAGTCATTAATTTGATTGTCCAATATTTCCCTTATGAGATAATGCCTCTCATAGCAAATGTGAACTATGGACTGGTTCCGTTTTGTCTCAATCCCAAACAACATGTCACGATTCTAGTCCTAATTCCCACCGCTAATACCATTCCCGTCAGGATGAGTTAGCCTTTCAATCATATCCCACAGATGTTTCTGTATTAATCTCAGTATTAATAATCATAGGACAATGTTAACGCCATTGGTGTTCCAGCAAAGAATAAAGCCTTTGTAGGGTGTCAATCACTTCCACAACATGTTTATATAACATCACACACAAGATGCATTTTACTGCATGCATTCTGTGCACCCGCCCTCTTTAAGATTTGTCACTGAAGTGGGGGACGGGCAGGTCAAGAGAGGGAATGTGTAGATGGCATGAATTGGATCAAAGTCATATATAATAAATATATATATATATATATATCTATATATGGCTTAGCTTTGATGACAGGTAAGACCGTTGAGTGGGGTATCATATCGGGTGGTGGCACGAGTATTTGGGATCTCGCCGGAACAGCTCAAAGCGGATGCTAGTCTGGCACTTTTGCTTTCGCTGTCCTCTGAACCAACATAAAATAAAATGTAAACGATTCAGTCTCCCCAGGAGGCGTGGGTTCGAATCCCACCTCAGACAGAGCCCATTGAAAGTACCAAGCAAGAAAAAAGCAAACACAGTCAAGAGAGCATTACCAGTTGCCAGGATGGCAGAGCGGTCTAAGGCGTTGCGTTCAGGTCGCAGTCACCCCAGGAGGCGTGGGTTCAAATCCCACCTCAGACAGAGCCCATTGAAAGTACCAAGCAAGAACAAAGCAAACACATTCAAGAGAGCATTTCCAGATGCCAGGATGGCAGAGTGGTCTAAGGCGTTGCGTTCAGGTCGCAGTCTCCCCAGGAGGCGTGGGTTCGAATCCCACCTCAGACAGTGCCCATTGAAAGTACCAAGCAAGAACGAAGTCTTTGCCGCAGTGTCCCCGCTACTTCGCGGTTCACCTTTCGCGGGTTGAGTGCTTCGCGGGTCTAAAAAATATTCGGGGGCATTGTAGTTTCGCCGAGCGGCACGACGGGGCGCCGGTTTTCCCTTTGGTGTTTGAGAATATAAAGCAGCTTTAACTATAAATGAAAAGAAAAACGACACTGCATCAATTCCGGGACAAGCTTGAATGTTTTATGAGTTGAAACCATCTTGCCTCGCTCCTCACTTTGCACTCTGTCTGCGGGGACTCGCGTTAAGCTCCGACCAGTCGCCCACCGTGCCGCCCCTAATGCGTCCTTATCTATTTCAGACAGCCAAGATTGGCTGCCTTTCTACACTATATAAAGGTGGAAATTTACATTGGAGGTGGCAATCAAAGGTCAACGACACACCAGACTCACCATCGGCAGATCAATGCGCACGGATACCAACGCAGGCACGGGGAGTACAATGCAAATTCCACACAGGAAGACCGAAGCCGGGTGTGTAAAGTTATCCTCGTCATCACGGGTCTTGCCTTTTTGATTTTGACGTACTGCACGGTGCCCTTTTCACGAATCCGAATTTTATGTATTTATTTATTATTTAATACAAGGGCTTCGGCTCACTACCAGTGGGCGGGTTAGCATTAAAGTGCAACGCAGGCAAAGTTAAACAGCAACTTTTGACTGCAGGGGATAAATTGAAAAAGATAATTTTATGCGTATTTGGGTTAAAGGTCATGCTGTGCTATGTTAAGTTCATCCAACCATGCCTTTTACATCGCAAATCCTCAATGCATGGAATGATTATTCTCCGTGGCAACAAAAGACACGATCCCAAAATGGCTTGTCTAAAATCTCCCAATGCTACTCCCTGTCCTGACATGGCGGCTAAGAATTTAGTAATCCAGGCTCGTGCCCCCAAAAAGAATGGCTGGGGAATAAAAAAATAATACGTGAACTTGGTGCACTGTCTTGCGTCTACACGGGATGAGCCTGAAAAATGCTTCTGTCATTTTTATCCTATAACGAGACAATACTATCATAATAAGCACTTAGAAATGCTAATTGGCTTAACAGTGGGCAGATTAAGGAGCGACCGCACGTAATCTCGGTGGTGAGGCCACCGTGAGCGCTAATCCCAGTTTAGCCTTGAAAGGAGTGACATCTTTGCCCGGCACACGGCTCTCACCTTGGCCTTAGGTCTTGCCCACTTGGCAAGGCTTCTGCAGGAAGCACATTGGTTGATGGAGACTCTTTTTAAAACACGCTGGGCTTTTTTGTCGTAGGGTATTTGGAGCAGGACTCTGGTCAAGGTTATTTTATGGTGAAATACAGGCCTTTGAGATACGAGCGCTGTATGGTGGCGTAGGACGTAATTTTGTGAAATGCCCCCATGGTCCACCCTGTTGTCGACGCCCGGCGTGTCCCAAATCCTTGGCATCGTGTGAGTAACTTGTCATCGGCAGAGAAGGCGACTGAACGCAAAGACAAATGCCTACAGCTTGCTGCATTAAAGTTAAGTAATGAACCTTGGGTATGTCCGCAAGTCAGCCGGACTTCTTGCGGTGGTTAAGGAGCTAATGTTGAAACCCTGACAACTGCAAACATGGTAAATATATAGTTTGGTGTGGAAGAATGTGTGTGTGTGTGGGCGTGCATGTGGAGCTGGGAATGAACAGCTGATCAAAGTGTGCTGACGAGTGCGGGCTTCTCCCAGGTGAATTAATTCAGGCAATTGGAGCCTCCCACATTCCAAAAACATGCATGGTAGATTGATTGGACGGGATTAAGGCAGAAGCTGTAATTTGATTACACGAGGTTCTAAATATGAACGACGTGTCCGAACACGTTGATGTAGAACTGCTTCTCCACTTGCTGCTGATTTGTAATGTTCATGTTGTGCATGCATACGCTTGTCTGCCTGTGTAATCATCCTGACTGCTATGCTAACAGGGACAAGGATCTCCTAAACTCTGTTCTCTTTATTGACTTTCCTGAGACATCTGAGACTGAGAGATTGGGTTCAAAGGTTACAAATACCATTTGGTATTTTATTAAAAAAAAAAGAACATCTAAAAAACTTGATTCTCATGAGGTTTTTGTAAATTTTTTTGAAAAACACATTCAAGAGAGCATTACCAGGTGCCAGGATGGCGGAGCGGTCTAAGGTGTGGGCTAGTGAAGTGTCCTTTCTGTAACCAAATTCATTGGTTGTTTGGAATTTTCTTTACAAGAATATCTTCTATGCAGGCCAACAAGTCTAAACATGGGATTCTGATTAATATTGCCGACGTGGGCGAACGCTGCGCCATGAAACACGGCCCTCGAGAAATGTTAGCGCATGTGTGTGCGCACATCCGCAGCAGCTTTTCCTCACAACGGGTGCCAACGATGCGGCCCCGCATGGCAAGAAGCTTTTAAACTATTATGATGCACAAATTGTTTAACTCTTTACATTACATTATTTTAAAAGATAAAGGTGTTATTTTTCTTTTAAAAAACAACTTCCTGTGTTGGGTATACAAATTTTGGCGGTTCAATCATTTTTGCATTTTCAGCACTAAAAAACCAGCCAAACAGCAGGAGGTAAATAATAAGGATAATAAATGTAGACGCAAACAATAGTTTCTCACTCGTTGGGAACTTTTATAACAGCTAAACCAAACGTTTCCAATGTAAATTTCCACCTTTATATAGTGTAAAAAGACACGAATGACTGCCCAGGCTTCAGGATGTCGAACTCAGCCACAGCCTTGACTCCGATTAGACCGCTCCCCTAATCATGCCTCCAAAGAAAGTCAGTGCAAGAACGCGGACAAGATGGTAAGGTTGGCGTAGGTCTTAATTTTGTGAAAATGGAAGCCCCATGATGCCGGGAAAAGGTGGAATATATTTTTTTAAATTGGCGGAATTCGACGGAATTTTAAGAACAGTGTCTTTAATCTCATCACGAATACATTCTATCTTCTGAGTAAAAAATTGCATAAAATTTTAAGACATAAATTACGTGAAAAACACTTCCAAACACAATAGACGAATGTGACTTTATTTCCCCGAGAGATCTAAATGCATTTAAGATGCTTGTACGTACAAACTTAGCTATCATGGAAACAAGGTGAAAAAAAGAAAAAACATCTGTTGTCTGTGTGTTAATTGTGACGTTGTTGTGTAATTGTCTAACGAGCAGGTTTTCATTTCTATCTCTGCATTTAATTCAATTTTCTTACACTGGATATGAATCATTTTAAAATAACTATTGGGGATTACTAGCAATCACAGAAACAGTCATGAGGTGCTGCTGATGTTTCCTGGCTTCTGTGGTTCATGCCAAGGGCAAGCGAAAAAAAAAAAAAAAGGCAGCAGTCTACCATATTCACATGAACTAATCAAAAAGTGGTCCCATGACAAGGTGAACTGTACTTTTGGGTGGGTTAGGCTTTTGTTTACTCTAGTCATCCCTTACTTGCCACCTTCTTTTTGTTTTTGATGCCAGTCAACTTTCCAGTCTTGTCGTCAGCGGAGGAACGAGGCGAGGGAAGCAACAGCTGCAGGCGCACGGAACGCTTGATGAGCTCTGATTCATGTTCTCGGATCCCGCTGAAGGTGAGATTGTGTTCCAGCTTCCAATTTCTACTCTCGTGACCACATTGTTAAGTGAATGCCTTTTTTTGGCCATTGGTGCGGATTTCTTTTCCGCAAAAATAAATCAATAAAAATAACGTTCATTAGAATATATATATATATATATGTGGTGTCCTGCTTTTTGGAGCCTCTGTTTACCCCTACAAACCAAACGTTTCCAATGTAAATTTCCACAGAAAGGTTAACAAAGTTTATTTGACAACTTTATCTCCCCCCTGTTCCTCGATGCTTTTCACACATTCCCTTTTATAGCATATGCAGTATTGAATTTTTGGTGAGGAGACCTTTTTTTTGAGGAATTAAAGCCCTGAAGACATCTACCAACTTATTTTACATCGTAGTAGTAGCGCCACCAACTGGTAAAAGCTAATACAAGTTATTTTCTTGGATGTTTTTCTCCGTGCAACTCAACAAGGTCGCCCTCATATATGCTCGGATGACTGTTTCGGCCATGAGGATGTCACAATACGAAATTCGTGATTTTTCGAGGACTAGCAGGTCCTAGCATTCCGGGGACGGTGGATGGACAAGTTTTCGATGGTGCTGGATATTGGGGCGAGTACACGACAATTAACAACCATTGTTATTTGAGATGTGACAAACAGTTGTGTCCATTTTTAACCTGGATGTGTATGTTTTTACACTTTATTGGATTGTTTTGAATCTTTATATATTATTCAAAAATGCATTTTTGGGGAGGCATATTCATGATAAATGCTCTCTAAGGAATTGCTTGAACAAGATATGTCAAAGTTTTTGTAAACTAGGGGTGCCGCCGCCACTGCTCGATGGCAGCATGACAACCTCACGTCATCTATTTTTAATGAGTGGGAGCGGTCAAAGGCGTTGCGTTCAGGTCGCAGTCTCCCCAGGAGGCGTGGGTTCGAATCCCGCCTCCGACAGAGCCCATTGAAAGTACCAATCAAGAACAAAGCTAACACAGTCAAGAGAGCATTACCATCTCAGTTTTTGGTAAAAGCTTCTCCCAAAAGTCGCATTTAACAAGTCACGTATTTTAAACGCATTTTCGCCAAACAACAAAATACTCCGAACCCACGCCTCCTAGGGTGACTGCGACCTGAACGCAACGCCTTAGAACACACTGCCAGAGCCACACGTAAGCTGAAAACAGCATAAGATTTGTTCTCTACACTCCAGCATTGTTTCTACCAGTGGTGACAAAACTACTCACGCTTTCTACTTAAGTAGGAGAAAAAGACTCGGGTAGCGCAAAGTGCGTCAGGGAGAACACGTTGAAACAGTTCAAATAAGAGCTGCAGATTGCGAGCAATGAGCTAGGTTTTACAGGAAGTCGGCCATTTTGAATTTGACATCACTGGAACAGGTGCAACGCCCCTGGTCGCCTTAACGAGAGGTACGACCGATTGTCCAATATTTCCCTTATGAGATGACCAACTGTGTTGCTTGCCAGCCTGCGATAATTTTGCATTGTCGGTGAAGGCAGCACGAGTTAATACGTTTTAATAATAATTTGTTTTTTTTGTTATAACATGAATTTCACTCTCTCTCTCTCTCTCTCTCCCCGTATATATATATGTTCAGGCATGATTTGGCTGTTCTGTTGCAAGCGTACATATTTTTGTTTTGTTTTGCTTTTGTCGAGACCTGCCATGCATGTTTTTGGAATGTGGGAGGAAACCAGAGTAACCCACACAGGCACGGCGAGGTGGGATTCGAACCCACGCCTCCTGGGGAGACTGCGAACTGAACCAAAAATGCACCGACTATGAGGGGTGTTTTGAGTAGACTCCACACGATTTTTTGTACTTTTATTTTGAAGTGCCACATCACATGACTCATTTTGAGGCCAAATCATGAAAGGCTGTTGAAATTTTTACCTACCAGATAGGCACTTGTGGGGTGCCCTTTTGACGAATCCGACTGATCCTAAAGGCTTCATCTGATTGCCTTAAAATGTCTGTGCAGCCCATGCTTCCAAGCTGACAGCGTGGCTTTGCACACCTAGGGCGTATTTTTTATATAAGACAGCCCAAATTACTTAAATTGTACATTGTCAAAAGTGAGTGTGCACGCCTGCGTGTGCGCAGCAAGGAGCTGCAGAATGTGTCGGAGGGAGATGTAAGTTCAGAGCTGAGAAGAGAGAGGCCCTGAAGCCTGGAAAGTCATTAATTTGATTGTCCAGTATTTCCTTCATGAGATATTGCAACACTTAGAAAAAGTGTACAGCGCCAGCAGACAATGAATACCGTGTCAACAACTGAAAATACAACCAAAATACATTTCCCTTATGAGATAATGCCTCACATAGCAAATGTGTACAGTGCGAGCTGTGACGGCGTTTCCAATGTAAATTTCCACCTTTATATAGTGTAAAAAGGCATCCTGAAGCCTGGGAAGTCATTAATTTGATTGTCCAGTATTTCCCTTATGAGATAATGCCTCACATAGCAAATGTGTACAGCGCGAGCTGAAAATGCATTTACAGCACTAAAAAAACAAACTTTTATAACAGCTAAACCAAACGTTTCCAATGTAAATTTCCACCTTTATATAGTGTAGAAAGGCATCCTGAAGCCTGGGCAGTCATTAATTTGATTGTCCAATATTTCCCTTATGAGATATATATTTATATATTTATTATATATATTGTATATTTTTTTTAAGCATTTTTGAAGGTGCGCCGCTATTTTGCCAATTCCTTTTTGATGTGATGACATTTTAAATATATTTTTCTTTTCACTAGGGGGAGCACCAGCTGTTTGAGGACGTGCAGCACCACTGCAAGTCGCCACCCCTTCCATTCACCTGTATTTGAGGGAGCTGTGTTTGGCTCAAGTACGAACCCACGCCTCCTGGGGTTACTGCGACCTGAACGCAACGCCTTAGACCGCTCTGCCTGAGATGCAGCTGTTAAAAAAGGAAGTCACATATTTAGGCCGACTTACAGTTTGTTTGCACCTCCCTAATACATATACATAATAATATGTAATATCATCTTCTCTTTCGGATCGTCCCATCAAGGGTCACCATGCAAAACAATATGGACAGATGTTTTTTTTTCTTCTTAAGCTTAAACAATCCAGAATATGAAATATCGACAAGATGTACTCATTGACACGAAAGGTGAAATGCTTGAAGGGGCAGCGAGTGTGTTGTCCTGACGGGCAGGAAGAGTGAGTAGGAGAGATTTGCAGTTGGTGAACCAGTATGTGACGTCAGCAGCTTGTTGGATTGAGGTGCTTTGTCCTGCTGATTTTAATCCCAACTCACTAAGGAACTGAGAGCGAGTGTCTGCACAAGTGCTCCGGCGAGAGAAAGTGACAGGCAACCAGAAGGAGCACTCAACAACCCATCGAGGGGGATAAGTCGACCCTATCTATGCAAACAACCTTTAATACTCATATTCACAGCTATGGGCAAATTGGACTCTACATACATATATATATATATATATATATATATATATATATCTTGTCTCTGTTCATGGTTTTTATGCCTCGCTTGCAGATCTCAATGGCCTCTCTGATCCAGCGCTGTTGTTTGTTCTCTTCGGTGCGGTTGAGCCGTGCACCAATAATCTGGTGTTCATTAGCAGCCTGTTGACTAAGCGCCTTTAATTGTACGCAGAAGTGATGGAAGTGCGACCGAGGCTTGTGCACAACTAACTTATAAAATATTGATAAATTTGCTCGGCCTGATGTGTGTGTAAAGTTTTACGAGTTGTCGTTCATATTTATTAACCGAATGGAAGGTCCGGGGGAGGGATCGGGCACGGGACACCGTATGGGGTCGCCATGGCAACGCTCATCAACGGCCATTTTGAATTTACTTAAAAGGGGGCGGGTCACCACAATGGACTTTGTGTAGAAATTATTATTGGGGCCCGAGCAGCGACCGCGGCACCCGGATTTCCTCTTCGCGCAGGGCCACCGCAGATGTCACAAGAATGAAGGCAAGTCACGCCCCCCGCTGTCCGTTCACTCCGCCAAGATGCTGCTCCAGGTGGTAGAGAGGATGAAGGCTCCCTTGTCTCTGTTCATGGTTTTTATGCCTCGCTTGCAGCAGCTTTTCTGTGGATTTTTTTTTTTCCCTTTGTTATTGGTTTTAGGGCTCGGGCAACGCCTTCTTTTTGCTTGTCACCAAAAATGCGCCCCTTTTCAGTCAAAATGCGGGAAAATCCAGATTTATGGGGAAACCCGGTCAGGTTCCAGGTAGCTGAGGAAGATGAAGGCGAGGATAGGAGGTGCTGACAGATCAAATTTTTCGCCATGCCCGATGAGACTGCCAAGTTTGGTGCATTCAAAAGGTCACAAGCAAACACATTAAAGAGCAGGAAGAAATTCAAGCGATTGCCTCATGATAACGCACAGCAACAGAACTAACAAGATGGTTAGAAATACAATCAAAGTAAAATTTTGTAATCAAACGAGATGCAATTGTGTGAAAATAAGCGCAACACTGTCATTTCAGGCTCCTGTCAGTGGAGTGGACTCCAATAAAATTGAACTGAAATGCCAACAACCCGATCACAGATTGAACGGTGTTGGTAAGGGGTTATAAGTCCCCAGTTCCGTTTTGAAAGAAAAAAATCACGATGCTGCCTCACCCACGCTACGCTGTAATTACAAATGATGATGTTCTTAAGGATTTTGCTTGGTACTTTCAATGGGCTCTGTCTGAGGTGGGATTTGAACCCACGCCTCCTGGGTATTTTCCAAGTTTTTAAAAAATAGTTTTATAAATTTGTATTTTTGTATTTATGTGTAATTGCAATTCTAAGTATTTTTAAGAAAAGAAGATTTTTTCCACTGTTAATGAAAGAAAAGCCACAGAAAAAAAAATCGGTGGGGCCGGGAGGACCGCTCCTCCTGCGTCGGACCCGAGTCATAGGAAGTGCCGTGTTGCGCTGGTGGATACCGATACTGATTATGAGTAGTCACGGAGGCCGTGGCGCAAAGATCCACTTCTGTCTGCGCTACCCTTAGAAAATAGCTACAGAAAGAAATCTCCTCCCACAATTAGGGGTTCACTGTATGTATAAGACCAAGACCTACAAAAAAGACTCTTGGAGCAATGAGCTAGGTTTTACAGGAAGTCGGCCATTTTGAATTTACTTAAAAGGGGGCGGGTCACCACAATGGACTTTGTGTAGAAATTATTATTGGGGCCCGAGCTGCTGGAATTCTTCATTCGCTCCAAGCGAGCTGGTTCTGGTAAGGCGCGAGCTGGCTGGACCAGACGCCCTGAGTACCCCCCCACCCCCCCACCCTTTCCACTCCTCCCCAAGGCTACTACAGTGTCAGACAAGCCACTCTGCTACTTCCACTCCCGACGTTGCGCCTCATGGTGACCCCCGTTAGATAACACGTCGAAAACATCATCACATCGTCCCTTTCCAAAGGAAACGCTGCGGCTGCGGCGGATGTCTGCGAGCTTTATTTCAGACTGTATGCTGCTGGAATTCATATCTGGAGGACTTGTTTATGTTTTGTAGCAGCCGGAATCCTGAAGGTCATCGAGCCACCTCGGAGCTTCTGAAATCTGCAGAGCAACACAAGCGATCATCCGCTCCCGTCCCGATGTTGTCCATATCGGGAAGTGCTGCTTTTTTTGCCGTCTGGCTCACAGGGCACTCGTTTGCTTTACCCATGCCATCCGCAGCCAAGTTCATGTTTCGAATTAATGACTTTCCAGGCTTCAGGATGCCTTTCTACACTTTTAGCATTGCAGTACCGAGGAAACGGAGGCGGTTCGAATCCTGGCACAGGCTGATGGGAAACATTAACAGTATTTATAAACTTGTATAGAGAAAGCAAAAACTTACAAAATATAAACAATTATAGAATAAAAAGGGAAATATTAACTAACAGCTAAACCAAACGTTTCCAATGTAAATTTCCGATCCAGCGCTGTTGTTTGTTCTCTTCGGTGATCCTGGCACCTGGTAATGCTCTCTTGAATGTGTTTGCTTTGTTCTTGCTGGTACTTTCAATGGGCTCTGTCTCAGGCGGGATTCGAACCCACGCCTCCTGGGGAGACTGCGATCTGAGGTGGGATTCGAACCCACGCCTCCTGGGGAGACTGCGACCTGAACGCAACGCCTGTTCTTCTTGTAATAAAAGACCAAAAGCTCCCACAATTGTTGGGCCTAAGGAGCCTCCGGGATGAAGCCCCCTGTGAGAAGGCCAGCCACACCTCCCAGCGCGGAGGCCCCCCTTGAGTCGAAATTCAATTATGATTAGAATACTCAAATTGATTAAAGCGATCAGATTCCATTGCGGACCGTGGGGGGAAGATTTACCTATAAACTCGGACATCTACACCGCCCGGTGCTCACACTTTTTCAGCATGCGAGCTACTTATAAAATGACCAAGGCAAAATGATCTACCTACTATAAAAATGACATTCCTAACGGCCCCAAGACGGTGGTGCCGACATGCTTCATGAGACGAGACGGCAATTCGTATTGCGACATCCGGAAGGGCTAAACATTCATCCGAGCAAATATGAGTTAGACCTTATTAACCTGCTCGGAGAAAAACATCAACAAAAATAACCTGTATTTGATTTTAACAGTTGGTGGCGCTACCACTACGATTACTTCCCAGGCTTCAGGATGCCTTTTTGGAGCCCACCTGAGTCACAATATCGGACCACACGCACATCGGAACCGCACAACCAGCCACAGATACGAATGTTGAAGCCACAGAACAAAAAGATTAGATATTGTTTGGAAATTAATGACGTACATAAAGAATTTTAGCCTTGATTGGAGAACATTACTGCATTTGAAAAATATCTTTGCTCAATTAATGATACTATCACTTAGTGGCACCTCGCTGCTCCGTCGCGCTAGCGTGTTTTTAAAATGGCAGCGGGAGTTCAGTGGTACTGTATTTTAGCTTTTAACACAGATAAAACTGTCGCGAAAATTGGAGGAGTAAACCCATTTCCAAGTTGTTGCCATTGAAAATGACCCGTGACGTCGGTCAAGTGGGAGAAGGACGGCTACCCTCTGCGAGTGGAGAAGTACCCCGGCTCCGGGCAAAACATAACTATACACGAACGCAGCTGGTGAATTTAGTGTGTGAAGTCGCACGCTTACTCTTTGGAATTAAAAAAAAAGGCAAAGTCGCCAATAACAGAAATCCTTTGATGTTGCAGACGTTGATCCAGTCTTCAGGCATCCGCTTCTCTGTGAAGTCTTCTCATCCATATGGTCAAACATGGGTCACGCTGTGGAACAATTCTTTTGCAATACTAATAGAGTAAAATATGGGATAAAAAAAGTTGTTTTTGTACAGAAAAAGTCTTTACATAAATCAGAAAAAGAAGAAGAAAGATATGGTCAGCTGACGATCAGATGCTTGTTGGGTCGCAGTCTTCCCAGGAGGCGTGGGTTCGAATCCCACCTCAGACAGAGCCCATTGAAAGTACCAAGCAAGAACAAAGCAAACACAGTCAAGAGAGAGGTACCAGTTGCCAGGAAAGAGTAAGATACAAAAATGAGCTTACTAGTTAACTAGTGAAAATTAAAATAAAGTATCTTTGCTTTAGATCTAATTAAATTTAACCCTAATTTAAATCTTTTAATGGGAACAAAAAATGACCAATCATTGTTTTTTTACATTTGAATGACGCATTTTTTCCCCTCAACATTTGACTGATTTTTGCGAGTAGGAGAGAGGAATTTGTCTCTGGAGAGGGAATAGCTTGTTGCATAATAGATTTCCATCACAGCTTCGTTCAAACTGATACTGGCACAAAATTCTGACAAAGTTACAGCTCAATTAAAGGCCACCCTCAATATCATATAATATAATATAATATAACACAGTTGAACTATAAAATGAACAAGAAAAAGAAACGCAAATCGTTCCAAAATACTATATGACGGGGGCGGGTAATTGTCACTGGGTCTTTAACCCCGCTCCATGGTTTATTTTGAAACAACAGAAGGACACTATGAAAGTAACTTAAACTTGAATAAAGATAAAAACCTGAAATACATTAAGGAATATCACTTAAGCAAGCACCAGAAATTTAATGTATTTATTGTAAATATGTGTTTTGTAAATTTCTTCACAGACAAACAAAGAGATGGTTGCTCGTTCCCAGAGAGGCCATTGAGATCTGCAAGCGAGGCATAAAAACCATGAACAGAGGCGCATGCGCACAAGGTCGCTCAGTACGCAACTTCACTAGAACAAAATGCATAGACAACTGTCAAACATCGACTTAAATAAACATATACCACTGATAAGTCCAAATGTACACTTTAAGATCCAGTAATGTACGCTGAAAGAGCAAAATGCGTGAGATTGAAGAGGGTATTAAAGAGTGAAGACTCACCTTGAGCAAGTTTTGGCTGATCTTGAGGAATTGTTAGTCTCAAGAAACCTAAAAAATATGACCCAACATGTCTAAAGTCATGAGCGAACTTTATCGAAAATAATGCAAACCACCTGCACTCTGATGTCTTTCCAGTGTGGGAGGAAAAATACACAACAGCAAAGGCGCTTAACAGAGGAAAAACATTCAGCCAGACTTACAAACACACGCGCACGCACACACACACGAAAACTGGCCCATACATCACAGTGATGAAGCGCTCACATCAGGTCACAGCCAATCCGTCCTTCATCAATGTGACAGCGGCGGCGAAGGGGCCCTTGTCCCCTCCCCTGCCACCGCCGTGACCAACGCAACCCGCCGCAACACCCTTTGACATGTCACACGACACCAAATTGTTCTTTTGGTGATGAGCAGTGTTGTTTTTGTGCAAAATATATCTTTTTGGAATTATTGCCAAAAAGTTCGATTTTGGTTGGTTGGACCAGCCTGTGAGCAAGAGCGGGTAGGGGGGAAACCATAGGCCGTTAGGTCAGTTATCTTTGGCACAGACAGGCGTTGCGTTCCACACACTGACAGCTTAATTAAAACACATCACCATATGGATGACAAAGTAGCCGAAGAGGACAAGTTAAAAAAGAAAAAAAACGAAGACATTTTGAGAAGAGCTGATGAAGAGGAAAAACAAAACGCTCCTTAAGTGGTACTCTGTACTTTATTATGTGCACTAGCCCAAAATATTACAAACTATTACCTGAATGATTGTCTCTGCTGTTATCGAGTTCAGTTTTCAAATATGTTTTCTATGCTTGATTTAAAACAAGTTCTTCCAGGCGTATATGATATCATTGTGGGCTTAAAACATTTTTCACCATTTACAATGGCGGCCCGAAAGCCGAGTCCTCTTTTTCAAGACAATGAGATGAAATCGCTGGGTTCGCTCTCCGTCGCTCTCTCGCACTTTGATTAAAGTTAGAAGAAGAAAAATGTTTATTTACCCCACATATTGGGCAGACATTAAGTAGAGAAGAGCACTCAGTTGAGCACAGACCCCCGTCAAGGTTTAACTGTTAAAGAAAACACAGGATCACCGTTCCGGGAACAACAACACGGGTCAGAAAAAAACAACAAACCTAACGCAAAAACACAAATCATAATACTCCAAGGGTGTGTGGAACACGCTGAGTGTGACTCATCAGCAAAATGAGAAAATGACAGTTAGTAACACTTTGTTTGTCTGTCCAAGCAGGACAACCCAACACCATAAAATCAGCATTAATCGCTTTTCTAAGGTAGTTTTGAATCGTCCCATAACGCGTGCACCGCAACAGCAAAAAAAGTCGACATGAACCATAGAAGACAACATCTCTACTTGAACGGGGAAGAAAAACAAGAAAACATCCGGCCCATGTGTCAGTGAGGTTCCGTGCTGTGAAACGTGATGGAAGGAGGTCCAGATGATGGCAATATTTTTTCAGCTACTGAGGAAAGATTAATTCAAGTTAATTATGCTGTGAGCAAAAAACAAAAAAACAAAACAAAAACCCCACAAAGGAGAACAATAGGAAACATACAGTGAACCCTCGCTACTTGGCGGTTCACCTTTCGCGGGTTCAGTGCTTCGCGGGTCTAAAAAATATTCGGGGGCATTGTAGTTTCGCCGAGCGGCACGACGGGGCGCTGGAGCGGTTAGAGTGTCAGCTGAAACAAGTCCAATATTTACTCGGGCATATGAGTCTGTAGTGCGCGTGCTGGATTGTTATATCATGTGAAGCACCCATCAATAATGTCAACGCTAAAAATGGCACAAACGCAACTTATTTTTGATCGCAGTGGTAGCGCCACCAACTGGTTAAAACAAATAGTTGGACAATATATGATCTCAATTTGTCCATTCTGTACACATTCACGGATGTAGTGGTATCGAATGTCAATGTGTTTAGTTCTGGAGTGGTCCACAGGATTCTTTGCAATTGCGATTGCTCCTTGGTTGTCCTCCAAAATTCTTATGGACATATCCTTCATCCCAAGATCACTCAGTAATCGTCTCAACCAAACACCTTCTTGTGCAGCTTGACTCAGTGCGACATATTCAGCTTCAGCTGTTGAAAGTGCAACTGTCGCCTGTTTCTTGCTAAGCCAGCTCACGGCTCCTCCACTTACTAGGAATATATTGCCTGTTGTTGAGCGGCGGTCATCTTGATCACCAGCCCAATCAGCATCAGAGAATCCAATCAAAGTATCTTTGTTTGACTGCTCATACTTGAGAGAAAGGTTTGCTGTCCCTTTCAAGTATCGGAATATCCTCTTCACAGCAGTCAGATGTGCAGCGTCTGGATTTGCGTTGAACTTTGACACAGTGCTCACTGCATGAGCTATGTCTGGTCGTGTGGCCATTGCAGCATACAGCAAACTTCCTACCATTGATTGATAGATTTGTTGATTTACTGGCTTACTGACACCATCGCTTTTCCTTAATTTGACATTGGCATCAGCAGGAGTTGCCGCAGGGTTTGCATTTTCCATTCCATATCTCTTGAGTATAGCCTCGATATAATGCTTCTGACTAAGAAAGCGGATATATTGACCAAGCCACTTACGAAACAAAGATTTGAAAATCTTAGAAGGGAAATTGGACTATTTCCAGTCTAAATATATGTTGGTGTCTGACAGTTGAATTGGTTAAAATGTGTGAAACGTGAAAAAAGAGTTCCTGAAGAAATGTGAAAAAGAGTTCCTGAAGTTCACTGTAAAAGAGAAATGTGCTTTTGGTTTGCCTGTCTTGACATTTTTTGAAAAAGGGAGCACAGCTCTGTAAAATTGTTTAAAACCTTGAGATACCATTGTAAAATTAAGTGGGAGTGTTGTAGTACGGTAATTTGTCAATGGGTGGTGCTGTTGCTTAATGCTGTGATTTTGTGTATCGCGAAGAAGACTCTGTTTACTTCCGGTTTCTCTGCGCTGCTGTTATATTGCTGGCTGTTGCGCACTTCAATAAAGAACGGCTCACGCCACAAATTCAACATACTCCTCCAGGGTACCTGTTGGCAGGCAAATGAAATGTTTATTTACCCACTTATGAATTACCTCTCTTGAGCCTGCATGTATTCTTTTTTTTTTTAAAGTCAGTAAATTGTATCACATGAGGACCACAGTTGATGTTGGTGCCATGTTCATATTTTTTTTTACAGAGATATGGGATCTATCAACATGTCGGGCAATTCATTCGTCACGCCATTGCAGGCTGATATGATCCATGTCGTTTCATTCTCAGGGGAGTGTGAGCAGTGGCGGAGCTAGATTTTTATCCAAAAACGGCATGTACATACATAAAACACATTAAGTATAAAATTACGATTGATCAGCAATATTTTGTGTATTAAAACAATAGTAATATTTACAGTGTGGCGGTCGAGGGTTCTAATCTCCCGTGTGGAGTTTGCATGTCCCCGCCGTGCCCTTTCTACACTATATAAAGGTGGAAATGTACATTGGAAACGTTTGGTTTAGCTGTTATAAAAGTTTCGGGGTGAGCAGCTCGGCTTGCTGTATTTTGATTAGTCCAGCCCCCGGTACAACCGCAGCCGTTGCTAGGCAACTGCCTCCATGCTCTGCCGGCATGCCTGGTAATTGGCCGGTGGCATGGCAGCGTGCCGTTTTCCCAGCATCCTCTGGGGCAAGGTACAGAAAACATTGGCATCTGTAGAGCTGTTTTTGGGGCAAAAATGTTGCTTTTAAATTGTCTTATTTTTGTTGTGGTTGTTTTTTTTTGTAGTTTCACAACAAATAAAACATTATCTTTTATTTATGTGGTCTGGTTCTTGTCAAGAACACTATAAATGGTAATATATTTCCATGTATTATTTACAAATGCGTCATTCATACTTGCATACATACACACACTTTTGGTTTATATATATTTTTTTATTAAATTACATTTTTAAAATATTAGTATGGATTAATCGGCTAGTGTGTAATTCTATGCCTATGCAGCAGGTGGCGACAAACTAAGACGAGGGACACCGGTAAGAGAAGGGGCGGGGTGGCTCTGTGTACACTACGCATCTATTTAAGGAACATTAGCGCGAGACCGCAGAAAGACATAATTTGATTTTGGAGCACACATACATGCACACTGACAAGATTACAGGGGAATACCAGCAGGAGAGACGGAGAGACTGCCCGCACAGGTTTTGATGGTCAGCTCCTGATTGGTGGGACCTCGCCGCGGTCGCTGCTCGGGCCCCAATACTCTGCCGAATTTTGTGACGTTTTTGCGTTCAGGTCGCAGTCTCCCCAGGAGGCGTAGGTTCGCACGCCCTTGGAAGGAAAGTCACAAAAATAGGGATAGAAAAAACATCCTTGTTTCACTGTCAAATTTGGTCGAAATATTTATAATAAAGACAGTACCAAAAAAGTCTTAAGCCATTCCTAAAAACCCACAACAAGTATTTTAATTTTTTTTAGCAGACATTTTAGGCTGTTTTTGGCTTCAAAGACAAAGTTGTGCTGGAGAGCTTTTCCGATTGCTGCCAAATTTGAGTCTTGTGCACTAAAAAGAAGGATGATGATAATCCGCCAGAATTTGAATTTTTGCCATGACGTGTGGGAAAAGCCATTAAAACATGAAACTCAGCCCCACAAGGTCACAGTCAGTTTCATTTATCAACATGAAATAAGTGCCGAGGTGCACAGTCGACTTTGAACACAAGTCTGACTCGAATTGCGTTAGGATGGAGAGCCAGTAGCGATGAGCACAAATGACGGATTTCAATCAATACGTATAGAGAAATCAAAAATAAGACAACGGCTACGTTAATGTCAAACGTATATTAATTATTTAGAATCTCATCAATAATATTTTGAGATCTACACAAATTTAAATGAATTTCACTTTGCTAAGGGACAGGACACTGATATTTTTTTAAATAATCTGACATTTATGAACATTAGTAGTAAAGGATAATGTAAATGGCAGTCAATTTAAAACTGAACAAAGGTTAGACTGCTCGGAGCCACTTTTGTGATCCTGGCATGGAAGTCCATTGTTTCAGAGGGGTCTCGTTCACACCTCCTGTGGTGCAGCTGTGATCTAATCTTCCTGCATTCCTCTGAGTGTCTGGTCATTAGCATGGTCTAAACTTCAGTTACACTTAAAGGATTTCATACTTTTGACTATTAAAGGAATATAAGAGTTTGAGCTTAACATAGTTCATTAGATGTTGGTGCATCCAATGTATGAAAATGTGATATTGTAAAATGCTGAGAGTGTGACTGGTGGCGCGAAACTGGTTGCGGGGGTTGTGCAAGAATGGAATGTTTTAGAAGCAGAAGGCGCTGAGCGAGACGAGATGACTCCGGGAAGGAGCGGCCATCGGGGGATCGCACGCAGTAGGAGCCACGGGATTCGGCGGGAGGAGAAAGACCAATGAGAGCGAGCTAAAGTTAACTGCAATACACATAGCCAATAGAATCATGCCAGGATGCCTTTGTCTGTGCCATTTTGCATGTTGTATAGTATGAATCAGTACTGGGCAACTCGGGGGGAGAACACATTCGCTGGTGGCAAGAGAGGTGTAGACTTGTATTGAGAGGGATCCGAGATCTAGGTGCCATGTAGGAAATCTGTATTGGGAATAAATCCACTTCGTGTGTGAAAATGCCGGCTTCCTGATACCTTTCTATTGCAGAACGAGCGCGCATATTGTTGGATGAGTGAGTGTTGGGGAAGGTCGCAAATTGGAGTCAGATTACTAATTTGAGTTTACATTGGGTTAAAGTTAAATTCTAACATTGATATAAAGATAAATTCCAACAGTAGGAAATGTCAAACATTTGGGGGTTAAAGAAAAAAAATACACACACAAATACAAAAAAGTGACAACCAGATTTTATGCTTAAAGACTAGTTTTTTTTGTTTTTTTTTTAAACGCACTTGACATTTTACAAGCAAATATTTCAGCAATAAGTATATGAAGACCGGGTAACAAGGACGCACTATTTACCTTTGTCTCCGAGCTTCATTTGTCCAGAGAAAAGCCAGCAAACTGACGCTGGAATTTTACCGCCTCACTTGTCCATTGAAAAGTATACGCATCGTATATAAGTCATTTGTGCCTCGATTATATTACGAGTTATTCCTTTAACCTTTTAAAAAAGGACAAGCTCATGTAGATATATAATAGAAATACAAAGCAAAGCCCAATTAATATTACTACAACTGATAATTCAATGTAACTCATTTTCCGTCTCATTGGTACCCGTTCACGTTTAGTGGAGGCGACTTTATTGATGACTCCCGCCGGAGAACTTTGTAAGCATGTCAACCACCGAAAGTATTTGGAGCACAGAGAGGCAAAATATGTAAAGAGGAAGAGGTAAAGAGCAGTAAAGAAATGAAGCTTGAGCCTCAATATGATGTAGTTCATGGGCAGCATTGGAGGAGTTTTAACCATTCAAAATCATTTGTAGAAATCAAATAATCTCAGTCCGTGTCTGCATTCGCCTAATCTATGCCTTGAATATTTGTTGTGGGCTCGCTAACGCCAGGCAAGACATAATTATCAATAAATTCCGAGAATGTATTCATACACATGCATTTTCACCTGCTCTGTATTAAATATGCCGCAGTGTTGCTTCTGTACGTTGTCTGTCGAACATTCAGTTTCGCGCGGTTCGGACCGTACCAGAGCTCCGGCCAGCGTGCGTGGCAGTTAAGCCGGGGAGAACAGCCCAGCTGGTACGCCGCTTTAAGGAAGTCACGCACGTGACGTCCGTGTGCGTGAGCGAACGAGAGGTTAATGTGTCCCGTGTGTGCACTGCTCAGTCATGTGCAACGATGAGGAAAACTATTTCCAGATGAAGTTTCAATTAATCTTAGTGTGAGGTTTGGCTTTTTTTATTTTAACTCAATGGCCTCTCTGATCCAGCGCTGTTGTTTGTTCTCTTCTGTGCAGATGACCCTGCCCTTCTCCAAAAAAAAATATGCACGCTTATAGACGAATTCCCTGCGTGTGCAAGTGGTTAGCGCGTCAATCGAGATTCAGATGATCCATCTTCTCGAAATTTTTCACATTTGAGGTGCTTAAAAAAAATATACAATATATATAATAAGTACTTTTGTGCCATTTAATGGAAATTCTCTGAAAAGTACCAATACATATTTAGACCGAACAAACCCTGGCAGAGTTAAATGTTGAAAGCCTAAAATTTTGTTTAATTTCCTTTCTGTCTTAAATAATTTTGCTCTTTTTAATTCAACTAACAAATTAGGTTTGGAATAGATTAAAATTGTGGATTGTCACGCTCATCCAGATGTGATGTTTTCCCGTTGATTTTCTGGTCAGCTTTCTTACCGTCGGGGGGTCTGTCGGAGAAAACCGCCGATTTCCAGAAGGCATCTTGTCATAGCACCCCTCGGCCATGAGGATGTCACAATACGAAATTCGATATTCAGTCTGTGCGTTTACGCGAAACTACAATGCGGCGTACCACGCACAATGTATGGCGATTCGTTGCACTTCTCCTACGTGGCGCATTTTGGTTGTCTGGACCCAAAAAATTATTATTATTATTATTTTTCCGATTGTTCGTGATGAGGAAAACGCTGAAATTGTAAACCTTCAAACAGTTATTACTTAAACACGCACAGGGCACCAGCACAGAAGCCTTGAATCCTCGGGTGTTTTCTTGAGTCTGACTAAAATTCACTCTCATGAAAACCAACATTTTTTACTATTTGTGACTCATATTAGTAAACATATTCTGTCACATTCACTTCAAAACACAGTTGACAAACAAAACGTTTATACTGAGGGAGCTCTTTCTACAAAATTATTTGGATTTCCTCTGCCTGACGGAGACCTGGACGAGCGCCGGTGAGTGCAGTGCGATGCTGGAACTATTGCCACCTGCATGTTCTTACGAGTTGCTGTGGTCGATTAATCGGATGAAAAGTGTGTAAAGAGAAAAACAGAGCGCCACGGAGGGTGGACCAGGACAGTCAGACAGACGTGTGTCTAAAAGCATAAGCCACACATTTAACTCATTTTCAAAGTGTACTGTAACTCAAAACAACGATGCGCAATGATTGGGAAATATGCAAAGGCAAACTTCAACAGCATCAAGACACTTACAGGTATAGTTCGCAAAAATGCTTTTACAATACGTAAATTCCAAGCAAAGTACACTGTCCATGTTCATCAGTTTTAAAATAAGTCAAGCTTAAAGTTTAGCAGGGAATGTTGCATTGTCACTTGCAGGATAGCAATGGATAGCACTGCTGTGCTATGTACACTCACCGACGTTCACTGTATGTATAAGACCAAGACCTACAAAAAAGACTCTTGGAGCAATGAGCTAGGTTTTCATCAAAGGCAATCAAAACAGAGGCGGAGGAAAGGAGAAACAGTTGATTTTCTTTTCATGGAGCGGCGCATGTCTGCCGCCAATTCCAAATGGAATCCACAAACACTGCAAGCGCTCTTGCAATTCAATTTACTTTGCACAATTTTATGTCATAAATATGATATGGAATGGAAGACCGGGTAAAATCAAACTAATTTTTTTTGTTGGTTTATTTTTTTTATTTTATTTTTTTGCAAGTTATAAGGCTCGAGATGGCATTGAGGTGTCTTTCATCTTCACTTATTTACAAATCGGCAATCAAAATTGGAAACGCGTTCCCGCAGCCACAAATTGTTGGATTTGTCTTCACGGTGTGGAGTTGGGGAGTCGCAGATTGTGCTGGCTCAGAAAAGACTGGCACTTACAATTTTCAGTGACATCCTGGATGAAAACCTGGTCCAGAGCGTTCTTGTCCTCAGAGTGAGATAAAGGTTCATCTTTCAGCATACCAATGACCTGAAAAAATGCATTTACAGCACTAAAAAAACAAACTTTTATAACAGCTAAACCAAACGTTTCCAATGTAAATTTCCACCTTTATATAGTGTAGAAAGGGTCACATAGTTGTGGTGATGTTGCTGGGTTTTGTTTGTAAAAGACAATAATCTTTGCTTACGTGCCATCTTGGATGTGCTGCAGCAATTTTGCCCGATGTCTGTGGTAAAATACAAGTGCCAGCGGGTGTCTTATATATATATATATATATATATTTATTATTATTTTTTTTTTAAGCATTTTTGAAGGTGCACCACTACTTCGCACTTTGTTTTTTTTTTTTTTGTTATAGCATCCATGCTTATTGTTTTAATAACATTTGTTGCTTTTCTATATTTACATCCTTGAATTATTTTCACACAAACCTGTCCTGTAATTCTGATTTTACTACTGCAGCGGGTTCTGACTTTCTGCGAATATGCCTTGTGTCATAACAACTATGTCTGCGGTCACCCTCATTATTGGGGGCGGGGATACAAAACTGTCTACCAGTTTTTAGAATATCAATAACATTCCATTTTCTAATGTGGCGACCCTAGGCTATTTGTCAAAACCTCCTGATTAAAAGCAATTGCTAAAATTAGGCCAAAAAGCGGATTTGTAAAAATAAATAGACTGTGGGCTCCCTTTTATTTTTTTATTTTTATTATTGACAGTGAATGAATTAAGAATTGATTATTATTTGAACAGTAAAATAAACTACAATTTGATATTATTATTACTCATAATTTTTTTTTTTTTCCACTTCATGGAAGAATGAGACCTGTGCGTCCGTTTTAATGATCAAATATGGCCCTTGAGTACAACGGTTTTGCTCAACCCTACTTTCACCTCACAGCCATTGACCACTTGCTTTGTGTTGTGCTGTTTTGACAACTTGCTTTTGTGCAATGAGTGGATGTGACTGCGACCTGAACGCAACGCCTTAGACCGCTCCGCCATCCTGGCACCTGGTAATGCTCTCTTGAATGTGTTTGCTTTGTTCTTGCTTGGTACTTTCAATGGGCTCTGTCTGAGGTGGGATTCGAACCCACGCCTCGTGGGGAGACTGCGACCTGAACGCAACGCCTTAGACCGCTCCGCCATAAACAATTATGTCAAGTTCATTGTATTTGAAAGACTAAACTGTCTCCGTCAATGGCAGTGAATTTGCATGTATTATTGATAAAGACGAAATCTGAAGTTATAGAGAGTTTGGGTTAAGATTAGGATTTGGGTAAATGTTACTATTTGTTGTAAATTAAGGGTTCAGGTTACGGTTAAGATTGTATCGAAGCGTCATTTGCTGCATTTGCTGTTGTATCTATGATATATTTTGTCTTTGCACTGCAGCCCTTGTTTGGTGTCATGTGTTATTAGTCTCAGTGGTCATATTAAGCATTTGTATCAGGAGGTCATGCGTACAGAGTATAACAGAAGAAGACAAGCCAATAAGCATAGACTCTTGACTAGAACGAGAAAGTTTGATCATATTACCACACCCAACGTGTACAAGCGGAAGAGCAAAGAGATCCGAATGGAGACGGATCCGTGCGGCGCCGACTGTTGTGGGAGTGGCATTGCACTGTTCGGCAATAAAACAACGCTGATTATGAGGTTCTAAATATGAACGACAACTCGTGAAAAGGGGGCGGGCGACGGGAAGCGACTGCTCCCCCAGCCGCGGCGCGTGCCCAGCCCCGCTTCGATTGTTTATTTTTTTTAAGCATTTTTGAAGGTGCACACCTTCATGGAACATCAGCTGGCATGTGAATAATTTTTCAAACCATCATCTGCAACCACAGTCATTTTCCCGTGGCATTTCCTCCCGGCCCCACCGCAGCACACGAGCGCAGCTGGACAGTTTACTCAGGACGGGGAGGTCAAGATGATGAGGCCGCGAGCGGACGCGCGGAGTCGCCGGTTTCTCCAGCAATGCCCGGTGAGCCGGAGGCACCCGGAGGTCCGGGAAGACCCTAATTTATAAACACAAAAAGAAGACGTTGAACTCTCACATGTATCTTATGAAGTTGTCCTGCTTATTCATGGACATAGAAAGCTATAGATTAACAATTTAAACACCTTTTGAACTATCACACACTTTGCTTTCAACCACTATCAAAACCAGACACAGTGGTGGTGCACTTTTAGGCGATGGCCGGACTACAAGGAAACGTTATTATGTCAAAGTTAAAAGCTAAGCAGAACTGCAGTGCTGGTGCCAATCGGTCAGTGGGGCATCAATATCATTTCCCTTCAGCGCACTTCGTATGTTGACATTTAGCGGCTAATTAACAGCGCGACCGGAGCGGTCTAAGGCGTTGCGTTCAGGTCGTTAACGGGGACCGAGACCACCCGCGAAAACTGAAAATCCGCGGGCGGTGCCAAGCGGCCCCTAAGTTTAGGTGAGGTCATGCTCAATAGAAAGTTAGTAAAAGACTAAAAATCAATAAAAAATTAGTAAAAATTAAAAATCAGGAGAAAATCTTTCCAAATCAAGTGGGTGATCGAATAATTTCGCATATACACCAACCTCGGGGTCTTGGTCACAAATATTACAAAACAATATCACCTGTGTGTCTGTCAACCTATTTGAGCTGTCCTCCCGTTCCTCGTACATGACCGTCTGGTTGCAGTGGTCCTGTAACATCACAATTTTTTGTCTCCACTCCGTCTGTCTGAAAAACAGCTTTATATAGTGTAAAAAGACATCCTGAAGCCTAAACTTTTAATGAAGTATTTTCAAAAGGGCCCCATTGCTTTGTATATTCCAGTCTGTTGGTCTTATTGTTCTGTTGTACAGCAGACAAGAGTTTTATGCTTTGCGTTGTTTGTTTATCTCCTACCACTGTGCATTTTTGCACAGGTCTGTGAAGGCACTTGGGGACTGCTGTCTGTGAAAGTGCTGTGGCGCTGCGTCACCCGAACCTTGCCCAGAAGCAGCAGAAGTGGAAGGAGCAGCTGCCATATGGAAATGGCTTATTGCGTTCAGTGACCAATAAACACATTAGGGGGGGGCTAAAGGGGTCGGGTGCCCTGTGGAAAGTTTCAGCAACGCGCATTGACGCTGCCGTCGCGTCCCCCCCCCCCCGCAGATCCCATGGGAAGGTTTTACAGGAAGTCGGCGTCACAAAGCCAAAATCAAGCGCCACATTTTCTTGCGGCTCGCTCACGACAAACGTCGGCCGGCAAGCAAAATTCATAACTGACAGTTTCGCGCTCCGCTCGTGCCCGGGCGGTATTCATCCACCATAAACGTTGATCTCCCTGTGGAAACACCTTTGAGGATAGATTTATTTGCACCGTAATAGCCACGCCTTTTGCCAAAACGTCACAAAATTCGGCTTCACCGTCAGTTTTGCTAATTTTGCCGTGTGAAACCACTTATTTTGAGCCATGCATACTTTAAATGGTGCGCGCCCACTGGCTGCGCACCTGATGCTGCTTAATGCAACCAAACACATTCAAGATAGCATGGACGAGTGGTAGAAGGCTAGCAGCAGCTTCCTGTCCAGGTTGAATTGAGGACTCTCAGGAAGTGCAGACGTTGGCGGACCTTCTTTACCACTGCTGTGGTGTTGTGACTCCAAGAAAGGTCATCGGAGATCTGTACTCCCAGGAACTTGAACGTGTGGACCCTCTCCACACACACGCCTTCGATGCAGAGGGTTTATTTTACATTCAAGAAAATGTGGCTCCGGGGGTAATAGGCCGGCGTCTGCCACACTTAGGCCGGAGAGGAGCACCTTCCCCGGGCACGGGCGGAGGGCGACCCATTTTGTATACATGGAAAACAAAAACTGATATTTACATTATACATAAATGTCTATTTTTTTAAACAATATCACCAGTTTCAATCAAGAAAAATCACAACGACTGCTGACAAAAATGTCAAATGATGATTAATGAGAGAAGCGTGCGCATGCCTTTGCCTTTGTGTGGTGGGTCCACTTGCTGAAAAGCACTGTCATCTCATTTGAAACACCATGACCTTAAAATTGGAACTTGTGTCTGGCTGTGTGTGAATACATGTGGTTTTAAGATGGTTGTTAAAGTTTGGCATTGTTTCACAGGGCGCAGCATCAAGAAATCAGGAAGTGGTTGAACACTAACATTTTTCAGATCAAATACATTCAAATAATATTAAAAAATAACACAGTAAACACAAAATGCAGTTTTTTAAATGAAAGTTTTTATTATTGCAAATATTATTGATGAGTTTTATAAATATTTAATATACGTTTGACATCAAACCACTTCGTCATTCTACCGAAGCACTTCTATGAGATCATATTGGATAACGCAGGTGTGGCTATTAAAATCAATCCTAGGGCAGTGGCGCTGACCCCTGCTCATTGTGCGCAGCGAGTATTAACTTTACAGTGTAGGTTTGTTTTGCAACAAAATTCGCTAATTGATAATTGCGGCGAAGAGTGATTGGTGGTGGGAAAAACACCTAAAAACGGCCATCTAGATTCTTTATCCTGGGTGTCATCCTCAACAGCACCTTATGTTTGAAGTAGTCTTGCACTAAGTACCGGTTCCAATACTGTACCATGAATTTTGGCATAATCAAATAAATGTTTTATATTGAATTGTTATGAAGTGTATATACATTTTTTTTATTTATCTTTTTTTTTTTTTTAGCACAATACATCCATACATACATCCATTATCTGCCGTTTATCCGGGGTCAGAATTCCGGTGCCAGATTACTCCTGCTTATGTCTTGGTACTACGGCCCATATCTGTGCTCCCAGTGATTACGCTGCTGTGTGGTTTGCGCTCTTCTTCGGCGCACGCCGGCCGTCTGTGGTCTGGGATGGGGAACCCCCGGATCTTCCAGTGGCACCCGAAGTGGCACTGGAGGATATTATGGATGCACAAGGTAAGTCGTCGCCGGAACAAAAATACTCTCTCTCTCCCCGTATATATATATATGTTGAGAGACACCGACGATGATGAATAGGACTCGGGAGAGGAGAGAGTCTTACCATTTCATTGACATTGGAGCGCTGAATTCATTCACACTTTGAAAGTGTACGAAATGAAACCAACACCCGCTTGCTCGCGTCACCCCACTCACTAAAGTAAGATGAAAAGGTGCAAAATACACTGAAAACTCACCTGCTAGAGGGCAACAGGTCGAACAGGTGTGAGTTTGGGTGGGGAAGGGCCATGCTGGCGATTGGAAATGTTCACTGCTGCAATTTTAATTGATGTCTATGTTGTAAAAGGGCTGGGCGATATGACCTCAAATCAATATCGCGAGAATCTCCTTTCTTCACCCCCCTCCTTCATTCCAAAGCCCAATTTTTTTTTAAGGGTAAATGCTCATTGTTAATTAAGATTTACTAATTAAAATGAAAATAATTAACGAGAAAGCTTAAGCTCTGAATATTAGCCCACACTTCGAAAGAAAGGAAGTTTTTGGCGTGTCCTAAATGGCAACGAGGGTCTGGCCTATCTCCCACACGGTCATCATCTGAATCTACCTGCAATGACAAATAGTCCAGTAGGAAATTAGAAATGAAATGGTAATTAATTATATCGACAACTCCCCCCCAAAAGAATTGCGTAGAATAATCTTGGAAAATGGTGTTTTTACTTCTCGTAGAACCTCGAACACCTCGAACCTCGAACACCTCGAACCTCGAACCTCGAACCTCGAACACCTCGCAGCGCAGTCGGGCCATTTACGCTGCTTTAAGAACTGGGGCAGGTGGGATTGCAGCTGAGTCTACAGCGCTGTGGATAATGACATGACATGACATTTTACTTGTGTTTATACCCGCTTGTTTTTGAGTACCATATGTTTTGCAATTTACTTTACACTTCAGTATATTTGTTTATTGTGCAAACTCTTGTCACCTCCAAGGACAGCCATGGATCCGGACGACTCGCTATAAATCAGGATGGACATTTTTAAATAATCTATCTCCAGCACCAAGGTTGTTAACGCATCGGAAAATGCAGATTGTCAGATCTTTCCAGTCAGAATGGCCTGTGTGGTAGCTCATGACGAACTGGATCCTGAAAGTAGGTTTTCTGCTGGTCGGGTGGACAGAGCTTTACCTCCCTTCATCCCAGTTTAAGACCAACAGCAGCCCCAATGCAAATCATTCCAAAAATTTGGTATGTGTTTAAAGACTTGACGGTGGATCCAAACAGGCCAGTAACACAGTAAAGAAGCTACAAGGTTATTTAAAACCAAAATAGAATCTTTGAGTTGGCAGCCTGCACCAAAAGCTCAGCTAATTTTCCCTTTAATCAACAGCATAAACATTTGACCATCAACCAAGATGGTCAAAACTTCAAAGCCCCTGGCGACGGAGATGCCTTAGACCGCTCCGCATTTTCCTTCCTCTTGTTCTGGTTCTTGTATGGTCTACATGCATATTTCGACAAATATAATGGATTTTATCTTGCAACATTTTTTTTTATATCTCTAAAGATATGTTTTGGCATTTGACTTCCTAAATGATACACACATTGTAAGCATGCCCTATGGGACAAATCTCTCGATTTTTTTTTTTTTTTTTTTTACTCTTGAATATATATATATTAATGGGCCGAACTTGAAAAAAATACATTTAATTTTAAATGAAAATGAACAAAAGCATTACAACAAAATATCTGTCTTTGACAAACCACAGTATCGAGAATTTTCTTTTTTTTTTTCTTTTTAATTTAATTTTTTTCAAGTTCGGCCCATTAATATATATATATATATATATATATATATATATATATATATATATATATATATATGTATATTTATATATATATGTATATATATACAAGTGGCATGTTTTTTTTTGTTGTGCTATTTGATTAAAAGAGTCATCGTAACACCAAGGCATATGTATTTAAAGTGCTATACATAAAACATTACAGAAAGAGACGCAAAATATTAAGACATTACAAAAATCACAATAAAATTATATAATAAAAATAAAAAAATTACATTAAAATGATTAAAACTAAGTATGAGTGGAGATACATAAAAAGATAGTGTGCAAAGATATTGCATTTTAATAGCAGTGTTTTTTGGTTTGCTCCCGAATCGTACATTTGCAAAAAAAACATTTTTGTTTGTTCTGAAAATTCTTTGTACTCAGGATAAGCGGGCCTCAAGTATGCATATTTGTATATGTAGGTATAAAGTTGTACAATACTATTATAAATGATAAATGTACAACCATTATTATGCGTAATTCTACTTTTTTCCCCTATAATTTCAATTTACTAGGCTCTGTATCTCAATCATCAATATTCATCAGTTATTACAGTATGAGGCAAAAAGACAAGGTATCGACAAACGCTGCCAAGATGTTCTTTAAACAGTAAAAAGTACACGGTGTGGACCAAATGGACACAGCAAGATAAACAAAGCTATCTGGTTGGGCAAAGGGATCACCTCCAGTTGCAACACTTAGAAAAAGTGTACAGCGCCAGCAGACAATGAATTTTCAGCACTAAAAAAACGAAACTTCATTAACAGCTAAACCAAACGTTTCCAATGTAAATTTCCACATTTATAGAGTGTAAAAAGGCATCCTGAAGCCTGGGAAGTCATTAATTTGATTGTCCAGAATTTTGTCAAACAAATGCACATAATTGACCACTGAGGCCTTTCAATGCACCGTGTCACATACACACCACAATGAAGTTGTGTGAAATTATGCTGTTGCCGCAGGGGACAATAAAAATCCTCCAGTGGCAGACGTGAGCCAGCGTACGAACCGTGTAACAATGTCTGGCGTTCACACGTATCCAAATGCCTTCAGTCGGAGGGGGCGGCTGCTCAGCTGTGCAGCGCAGGTGGGGGGTGGGTTGCGGAAACGTTTAGTTTAGCTGTTAATGAAGTTTCGTTTTTTTAGTGCTGAAAATTCATTGTCCGCGAAGCACTGAGGCAGGATTCGAACCCACGCCTTCAGGGGAGACTGCGACCTGAACGCAACGCCTTAGACCGCTCGCCGTGGACCGAGCGTCATAAAATCTCGGATGCTAGCGTCGGGGACGTTAGCGTGCAGCCAGGATTCCGTGATGACGATCACACTGCTGTCTCGCACATAGCGGTTTCCCAGGATTTGTAATCCCAGCTCGTCGATTTGATCTCTTTCTTTTATACTCCCACACTTGCACATGCCTCCTTGGCGGCCCTTTGCGGGTTTTTATATCACCATAAAATGAGACATTTTATTAGCCTTGGCCGAGGTCATCGTGGTGTGTGTAGGATTTGGCCAGCGTACATCGAGAACTTTTGGACGAGATCCGGAGTTCCGTCATGTGTAAGCATATTCCTTCTGTTCGCATTAGGAAAAGTGGAGCCCCTCACACTTCCATCTAAATTGCTCTTCTTGATTTAGATCCTTGGCCAAATATTCTCCTTGTTTTGCCGAATCAACTTTATTTTGACGGTGTATTTTGGGCTTTTCATGCTGACAGTGCGGTTTTTTTTTTTAGTCCGTGGCCCGTGGACCAGGAATTGCATCTGGTGTTTAAAAAAAAAAAAAAAAAAGAGAGACTTAAAAACTGAGCAAAACAAATGCGAGCGAAAAGAAAACATCTCGCTGCATGGATGAAAGTTTGCTTGTATATATATTTTTTTAAGATCAGCCGACACAATGTTTTCTGTAATTTTGCTTTTATCGTCATGTGCTAAGCCAGTGAAGACGAACAACAAACAAAACACAAAATGATCCGTGTTGAGTTCTAATACTTTGGCTCACATGAAATAATTGGTGGATTTAGGAACTTTTGTAACCTTTATTAAAGTCAGACGTCCCCGACGCTAGCATCCAGCTGGCCGGGCGCTCGGAGATGCTGATCATTGGACCAGCGCGTCATCGGTGCCCGTTTCAGGAGGTTAGACTATTTGCATTGCTGTCAAAACAGATCTAATTTGATTCTGATGTGATTCAATAAGATACCAAAATTTTGCTTTCGAGACAGGGTAGTTGAAAAATAGGTTATTACACACACACACACACAAGAGTTATATATATATATATATATATATATATATATATATATATATATATATATATATATGTGTATATATGTATATATATGTATATATATATATATATATGTATATATGTATACGTATGTATGTATATATATATATATATATATGTATATATGTATACGTATGTATGTATATATGTATACGCATATATGTACATATGTATACGCATATATGTACATATATACGTATATGTCTATACATATATATACATATATATATATATTAATATTAACTAATTAATTATATCATATATATTATATATTATAATATATTCTTATATTTTATTATTTTTTCTATTATTTTTTTATTATAAAAAATAAAACATTGGGAAAAATAAAATTCTGACTCTATATGCTTATAAACAAAGACAAATAGCGTTATGACATTACAACTGATCATGATTTTGCTTGTGAATTGTTGGCTGTGAGTAAATTATGGTTTGTGTGGTTTGAGCATGATGCCCTCCTCCTCTGGAGCTTCCATTCGGCAACCGTTAGCTCCCTCGGGAGAAAATAGCGTGGGCGAAGAGGAGAGTGGACGAAGAAGAGCACGTTCCCCCGGACACGATCGGTGGCGACGTTTCGCGCGGTTCGGAATGTGTCTTCCTGTTAGCACACCGTTAAGATCATTGGTACAATTATTTTCCCTCACCTTCATACCACTGTTATGTTTTATTTAATAAAACAGAACATTTAAGGCATTTAAAACAAAGTAGAGAAATACATGCTCAAAAATGCCTTGTCATTCACGTTAAAGGAGTGGAAGAGTTTAAACCTGGCTAGTTTTATTCGATGTCCTGCATCTTGTGTCACTGTTATTCTGTGGAATGCTGTGTGGGTGGCTGGTGAAGTTGGAAAAAGAAAGTGAAAGAATGTGAGGTTTGGGAGGTTTTAGGTTGGTGCCTGGCGCAGACAGACACCTCGAGCGGGAAGGGGTCGACAAGAAACTCGACCCTTCAGCCACAAGCAGGAGGGGACACCACTTGAAGAAAGACCAAGAGAAGCAAGCTAAAGTTAACTGCAGCATACACATAGCCAATAGAATCATGCCAGGATGCCTTTGTCTCTGTGTCATTTGCATATTGTGTCTATAAATTAATGCTGAACAGCGAAGACAGAGAGAGCTGTATTGAGAGGGACCCAAACTCAAGTTGTAGATTTGTGTGTTAGGAATAAATCCACTCGTGTGTGAAAATGCCGGCTTCCTGATACCTTTCTATTGCAGAACGAGCGCGCATATTGTTGGATGTGTGGGAGTTGGGTAAGGTCGCAAATTGGAGTCAGATTACTTATTTGAGTTTACATTGGGTTAAAGTTAAATTCTAACATTGATATAAAGATAAATTCCAACAATTATGGTGACGCCGACGCGATGCATGAGAGGTAAAAGAAGTTTGGAACTTCGAGAAAAACCACATGAGACTGGGTCTCGCACGTCCACACCAGGTGACGACCTGAGAAAGGATAAAGTATAAAAGAGCCACACATCCGACCATCTTTCCTCTTGGGCCCACAGTGAAACAAGGTAAGCAGAACCCTTTCAAATTCTGCACATTGGCAACGCTAAATTATAAGAGGAAGGAGGAGCGGAACGTAGTAAGCGTAAAAGTGTTGGACGCTATTAGGGTGTAAAATCTGGGATTTACCTTCTAGCATAATTAATGGCGCAAAAGTAAAGTAGTATAGTTAAAAAAAAATAATAAAAAGTGTTACAGTGTGGACGTTAGTAGGGTCTGAAATCTGGGATTTACCTACTAGAATAGTTTGGAACTATTCGTGGTTAAGATACGGTATAAAATCTGGGATTTACGTATCGGGACACGGTTTAAAATCTGGGATTTACGTGTCTGTGTGGAAGCTGTGTGAATGTGAAGGCTAAAATTGTTCTGCGTAAGAAGTGGTTGGGACACACACGAGTGGATTTCAAGATGGCGAAGGAAAGTAAGTGTGATAGTGGTCTCGGGTGTGGCACGGAGATTAAGGATAAATTCATAAAAATGAAACATAAAAAAGAGAAGAAAAACATGAAGTAGGGATGAAATAAGAAAAGAGAAAGAAAGAAAGCTAGAGAAAAGAGAAGAAATTGTGTCAGTGTAGAGATTGGAAGTTCAATAAGAAAAGAGAAAGGAACAATTAATGTTCCATTGAAAGGAGGATGATGACTTGAACAAATGAAAAGGATAAGAATTAGGGTCTGCTGTAAGGAGGAATTGAAGAAATAAATATTTTATGTTTCATACTTTAGTTGATGGTCTTTCTATTAAGGTAACTGTAATTAGTAACTGGAATGAAATGCACAGATGGAAATGACACAAAGAAAAAAGATTGGTGTTAAGAAATCATAATTGAATGAAGCTTTTGAGAGCATGAGAAAACTTTGCAAGAGCATAGGTGGTTCCTGACTTTGTAGTTTGTGATTTGATACCTTGATTGGTTGAGTGGCTTTGGTAAGGCTACAGTGAATTTGGAAAATTAAAGGAAAAAAAATAAGAGTGAGAAAGATTTTACAGAAGGCAATGAGTATAGGTGTAATCGTAAAATCATGAGTGTGCTCTAACAAAGAGTTAACAGCTCTTTGAAGTTAGATGCTCGTTCCCAAGTAGGGGGAGGAAGTCAGAGAAAGAGGATGAAGTGATTGAAAAAGCGGAAGAAAAGACGGAATGTCTGAGAGGCATTCATCCACAGTTGCCAGACTCGCAACAGTATGTGTTTGAGCCGCCGCCCGATCCGACGGCGCCATTAATGGGGGGGGAGCAGAATGGTTTGAGATGCAAAAGATAACGATTCACAGATGACACCAGCGACCATACAATTGATCGAACAGGCTGTGAATAATGAGAGAGAGGGTGCGCGGAGAACAGCAGGGGAGTGTGGAGACGCCCGTGCTGGCCCCGGGGGGGGAAGCACCAGCAGGAACATGTAAACATTTCAGACACAAGAGGAAAAACAGGCATCAATGGCAGTCGTTAACTGATTGAAAAGGAAGATATGCCTTTTGGTGCTCTCGAAAGAAGGTCACAGTCTTTTTGTTTCAGAGGTGTGTCTCAGCACCCCCCCCTCGATGTTGCAGACGTTGATCTAATCTTCAGGCATCTGCCTCTCATTGAGGTGTGGAGCAGTTTTTTTTTACAGTGCTAGTGTAGTAAGGAACGGGATAAAATATATGTATTCAACCTAACAATAAATACAAATTAGCAGGGAATTAGAACACAAGTTAAACACTGAAACATGCAGGGGATGCCTGAGGAACAGCAGGGCGGCGACAATCTTATTAAAATTTAACTTTTTAAGCAAAGGGATGATGGTTTTGGGATAAGTTTTAAATGAAGTATTCTATGAACATGTTGAAAGAAAATCTTTGGAAAGGGGAATATCTAGCCATTGGAGATTGGTTTACCAAATATAAAGTTGGACTAAATAGTTTTGTAGATGATTTATTAACTGATGTGTATTAAATGTGACAAAGGTGGAAGACAGATGTTTTTTTTGTTTTTTTTTACTGTACGACGCGAACGCTGACATGACAATTTTAGAGGATATGACATCATTCCATAAATACCAGACTGCTAACATTCGCATCTATGAGCTGTTTGATGTCACAGGTGCAGTTTCGTCAGCTACGTCCTTGAGAGGAGAAACAACTTCACGGGGAGTGAATGGGAAAATCCAGAGACCCACAGTTGTAAATTTTGGCATACGCTGGCTAAATTAAGGCAAAATTATGGATCTGCCAGCACAAATCTCAGTGAAATCAAGGCGGACGCGCCAAGGGAGGGGTCTCTGTGTGGAATTGGAAAGTATCGTTTGGTGAATGACAGTGTGAAAGAAAAAGTGTTTGGATGCATATGTGGTTTGAGTGAATGTTTAAGGGACGGGCCTCAGGACAGAAAATTGTTTGAGGTCACCGGCAAGCCCTTACAGTACTTAGGATGCGATGGGTGGACAGGCCTGATCAACCTGAATCCCTATTGCACTCCCGAGTATTGATTTTGAAATTGTTTTTGGAGAAAGATTGGAGTAATTAAATTCAAGCATCAAGTGAATGATTGATTGACGTTATTACACAAAATTTATGCAAAACTGAAAGTTTTGGAAGGAAGATAATTTACCCCTTCTCATTCTCACTGGCAAGTGCCACTCGTCCAGTTCTGTCCACAGGTTTGAGGTGACATGTGACCAGTGTGACCAGAAGGCCAGAGAATGCTTCAAATAGCGCCTCACCACTACCATCCCAGAGGTTCTCCTCAACAAGGAGGGAGATATAAGATATATTCACATTGGATGCGCGACTAGATAACACACACCCAGTCCAGGATAGGGCAAAATTTTCTTGGATTGTTTAGACTTTTCCATATAATACAGCACCACAGCAGTGATACTTGAAGTTAATGTCGAATTAGTGGCACTGTTTTTATGGAAAATTACTCACTTAACGCAAGGGTAAGTTGTTGTAGAGGAGATATTTCAGACAAAACTGACCCTGAAGTGGTCTCAAGCACGTGTCTCATGTTGGATGTATGAATGTTATTCTGATATTTTCCATTGTATCGTAGTTCATTGTATTTAGGACTAAGACATTGTAAAACACTGTTTGGAAGAACTTAGAGAATACCTCAAATTTAAGAACAAATGGGAAATAGATGTTGAAGCAACTTTAGTTGACCATATGTGAAAAGTGTTAGGAAAACAAAAGACAGGCGCAAATTTAGAGTGACAAGGATCTTTCTGTCTCCCAGCAGGGGCAGTAATCTAGTAAAGCCAGGATACTGGGTGCTTGTAAGAAGTTTGAAGATAAGACATTCGTAATTACCCAAGGGGGAAGGAGGGGTTAGTAACAGCTCTCACAGCTGTAAGGATAGCAGAAAGGTCAACATTGGTTTATTTGACACGTTGTAAAAAGGTCACGTTGGTTGAAATCTCCTACAAAGGAGACACCAGACTAAGAGGTTTATACAGAGTTACAAGCGGGACAAAATTTATTTAAGAGGAACTGTCCTCACTTGAGGCCGAGGCCAGATCTGCTGACCAGCATGATGGTCACCAGCTAAATGGGGACACCTCAGGTGAGATTGGCTGTGCCGTGCATCAGATATTTCTGGCCCGTTGGGGTCGATGTTGCTGTGTCTTTCAGGTGGGGAAAAGGGAGACAGGCCTGGTCTATGTGGCCAGGGCGAGACATGAATGGAGTGAGACTTCCGGCAGTGACCCATCCAATAATGTCGACATTACACAGCTGTTCCAGTTGGCCGTCCACAAGGGCGTGCCCCTCCCAGTGGCAGAAATCAGGCGAAATAGTCCATCAATGAGAAATGCTACTCGGGCTAAGTAGAACACATTTTGTACATAATTTTGCACGACATCAGAAAAGGAAAATATGGGATTGGATTAAGGAGCGTGACTAAAATTGTTGTACTTGCAGGTTTAGAAGGCCAAGAGAGATAAGAAAAAAGGAGGCAGCTGCTCCTTCCACTTCTGCTGCTTCTGGGCAAGGTTCGGGTGACGCAGCGCCACAGCAGACTGGCTGCTGTCCATAGCAGGCCGGTCAACGAGGTTGGGATTGCAGTAACAGAGGTACGGGTGGTTATGGACAGGGATTGTGAGTGGGGTGTGCTCTGGCTGCGGGGTGTGGGGTCACTGGGTGATGAGCTGTCCATGCCGAGCCACTTTCTGGAATGTGCCATCCTCCGGTGCCATATCTGTCACAAAGAGCTCCACCAGCGCAGGGGGCGCCACCGTTACCCACTCCCAACGCACTTGACACAAACCCGCTCGTACCCCATTCCATGACAGGGGGCCGCAGAGCGTCAGCGTTCGAGGACTAGCAGGTCCTAGCATTCCGGGGACGGTGGATGGACAAGTTTTCGATGGTGCTGGATATTGGGGCGAGCTATGAGCTCCTTCCGCAACCCCCACTGAGCCATGTGGACTCTCAAGAGTGCCTGAGTCACTGCCATTGACTGAACGAACACTGGAATTCGAGTGGCATTCCCGGATGGGACTGAACTTGACTCTGCACATCCGTCGGAGGGAGCATATGTCGTGCTCTCTTCCTTCCCAGTGGCTAAACTGAACTGAAACATTTGAGGGCAGCTCTGAAACCTGGTTCCCATCCTCCCGCGGTGGGTATGCCCTGTTCTTGCTCTGGTCTGAGTGGTTTAGCAACCGCCACCCTTTCAATTCACCAATTGACATATCACATTGTACATGTGATCACAAACATGATTTGATTTATCAAAAATGCACTCATCCAAATTTAGTCATGAGTGCATCTTGCGTTAGAATTATATATTTGTTATGTCTACTGGCGTTGCCTCGCACGCGTGCCTTGTCCCTGGACAGCGGAAATGGTATGAATTGTTTACTTTCGCCGAGCCACAAATCGCATTGTATATTGATGAGCGTCATCATACTAGAGATCTAGACCCCATAGTTGTTGCACAATCGGGAGATCATATTTCAGCACCGACTACAAATTCTTTGGTTTTGGGGACATTACTAAATTTCAAAATTTCCAGGGAAGGGTCGCTCGGAAATGGTAGTTCTGTGTGTGTCTCTGCTAGAGGTGTTGTGGACCCAGGGCCCGACTGATTTGGGGCTCGGCTCCACAGCTCCGCGATTGTTTTTACTGTCTCTACCCCCTCCCCCAGTTGACAGAATCAGTGTGGGCACAGCCTGTAGGTGGATTGAGCCAATCATGAGACAATAGGAGGTGAAGACTGCAGCGGTCTTGGAGCTGTCTATGTCTTGTAGAGCACCTTTTCTTCCCATAAAAAAAAAAAAAAAGAAAAAATAGAGGTTTAATTCGGTATCTGCGTTATTATAGTTTTGGGATTTTTTATTTTAAGCATAAATGGTTACTATTTCATTTGTGTTGCTTTAAAATTTGTCAATTAACAGTCAAAATTGGAGCGTGAGCTCGAGGCTTAATTTGTAATCTCGGAACACAGTTAGATATTTGAACTCAGTGAACTCAGCATCACTGGAGTCGGACATCACTCCGTACATCAACCTCCGGGTGCTTTCCCGGAGGTGGACTCATTCTCGCTGATAAGGACAGTTTAGAGTTCTGGCTAGAACCTGACACGCCGACCAATTGGGAACTACAGGACAAAAGTGGTACCATAGCTCACAGTTGCGCCCGGCCCCAGTATTTGTGCCCGCCATGGTTGAGCTTAGAGGTTGACCGCCCGGACGGGCAGGTCAAGAGAGGGAATGTGTAGATGGCATGAATTGGATCAAAGTCAGACACTTTCGAGTCTGAACAAAGACGATGACGATGCAAATGTTTAACTTATTGACTATTTTACCTGCTGGCGTGTGCTTTGTGTGGACGATGTTTGCGTTTGAACATAGGATGCGGGATGACAGAAGTGATGGAGCGAAAGGAGCATGTAATGGAATGGTATGGTATGGAGCAGAGCGAGATGATGGTAAGACGCTGACATAGACACAACAACTACTGCTAAATCTGAAATGTAAACAACCGACACAGGTGAACACTTGGGTACAATTTTAATTGGACACACCCATGGAATGATGTGGGAATAAAAAAGAAAGCCTAATTTTGACACCCAAGTTGCAAAACAAAAGTTCACCTGCCTAAAAGTTAAATGGGACGGGTCCTGGGATTGGAAATATCCAGGAGTCATGGTGTAATGAAAATGTGTCTTTGCCAGTAGGAATCCCTCTCGCTCGTGATGATGTTTGGCTGTGGTGTGGAGAGAAAGTGCTGTACGATAGGCTTCCCACCAATGCCTCAGGTAAGTGCGCCCTGGTAACGCTGATCATGCCAGTTAGTGTGACAGCCTTAGATCTGGCCAAAATGGAGTGGGAAGGTGTTGGACAATGACGAAGAATCCCCTTCCTTAACAGGAAGAGAAGGGACATGCAAGAATGGTTGAATGCAGGAGATCCCACGTATATAGATGCAATTGGAGTTCCAAGAGGGATCCCTGACGAGTATAAATTGGTGGATCAAATTGCGGCAGGATGGGAGAGCCTTTTCCTGTTCGTTACAGTAAACAAAAATGTGGACCGGATTAATTATGTCCACTATAATGTCCAACGATTGGCGAATTTTACCACCTCAGCACTCCAGGCAGTGCATGAGCAATTGGCTGCCACGTCTCTTATGGCATTCCAGAACAGAATAAGCTTAGATATGTTGTTAGCCGAAAGAGGAGAGGTGTGTAGTATTTTTGGGGATCAGTGTTGTACTCTGATTCCCAACAATACATCTCCTGACGGTCGCCTTACCAAGGCATTGGAGGGTCTGCGCACGTTAAGTGACAAAATGAAGGAGCACTCAGGTGTGGACACCAGTTGGTACTCTGACTGGTTAAACATCTTTGGCAAATATAAAAGCTTGATTGCATAAGTACTGATTTCTATCGCTGTGTTTGCCGCTATTATGGTGTTATGTGGATGTTGTTGTATTCCATGTATCAGATCATTAACTGTTAAGACAATTGAACGCACGTTGGGGCCACTCCCTCCTGGTGGCCAGTACATGATGATCCCTCAGAAGGACCCCCAGGAGGGGGGGGGGGGACAGCTGTGGCCCTACGGGAGTCCGGGATGTGAGTATGTGTAGATGGCCTCAGCGACCTGAGGCCATGAGGAGGAAATGAAATTTTCTACGGATTTTCTACTAGAATGACATTTTCTATTGATTTTTAAGTTTTACTAATTTTCTATTGATTTTTAATTTTTTACTAATTTTCTATTGAGCTTTACCTCACCTTCTATGGATTTATAGTTGTTACTAATTTTTCGTTGTTTGATTTTTAGCTCGTGTTTAACAATAAAATAAGGGGTTCGAGTGATGACCTCAGTTGTCTGAGGTCATGAGAGGGAATAAAGGAGTGGAAGAGTTTAAACCTGGCTAGTTTTATTCGATGTCCTGCATCTTGTGTCACTGTTATTCTGTGGAATGCTGTGTGGGTGGCTGGTGAAGTTGGAAAAAGAAAGTGAAAGAATGTGAGGTTTGGGAGGTTTTAGGTTGGTGCCTGGCGCAGACAGACACCTCGAGCGGGAAGGGGTCGACAAGAAACTCGACCCTTCAGCCACAAGCAGGAGGGGCCACCACTTGAAGAAAGACCAAGAGAAGCAAGCTAAAGTTAACTGCAGCATACACATAGCCAATAGAATCATGCCAGGATGCCTTTGTCTCTGTGTCATTTGCATATTGTGTCTATAAATTAATGCTGAACAGCGAAGACAGAGAGAGCTGTATTGAGAGGGACCCAAACTCAAGTTGTAGATTTGTGTGTTAGGAATAAATCCACTCGTGTGTGAAAATGCCGGCTTCCTGATACCTTTCTATTGCAGAACGAGCGCGCATATTGTTGGATGTGTGGGAGTTGGGTAAGGTCGCAAATTGGAGTCAGATTACTTATTTGAGTTTACATTGGGTTAAAGTTAAATTCTAACATTGATATAAAGATAAATTCCAACAACGTGAACAATAATTAACAAAAAAAAGCACACTGGGCACACCTGCTTGCGCTCCGCCCCCCGCTGTCCGTTAACTCCGCCAAGATGCTGTCTGGGGGTGCCCTAACCTGCACGCCCTCCTCAGCGGACCGTAGGCAATGCGCGTAGCAAAACGGGCTCCAATTTTGGATGGAAAGGCGCGAGCGGTCTAAGGCGTTGCGTTCAACGGGTTGTTTAATCCTACTGTATTACATGGGATAAAATACCGTCTAAGGCGTTGGTCCCGCAAGCCCAATTCGGCGACACGCTAATGTCAGGAGACTCTGCCTGGGATTGAGCATAGCTGTGACGCTTGCAAGCATAACCAGCGGTAATAACTCTCATGAAACGTGGGCCAAGCATTCCATGAACAAAACGACGAGCAGCTGAATTAAAAGTTTTTTTTGTTTTTTTTAAGGATGATGCGGATTCCCACATCCTGTGTAAGAAGCAGGCATGCGTTATGATTTTGGTCACCACATATGGTATTGGCTTAAAGGTGGAAATTTACATTGGAAACGTTTGGTTTAGCTGTTATAAAAGTTTGGTTTTTCTAAACTGTCAAGTTGAAATAGTGTCATGGTGTTAAATAAAGGGGTGTAAATTAATTTGATTAATTTTAAAACATGTCAATTAATTGGATTGATTAACTCTTATGATGTAAATTGCATTTGTTTGCTTATTCTCCTCCAGAAGGCACATGGATGGAATATTCCATATTGTCGTGACCTTCTTGACTTGCATACTGGATCCCTGTTGAGACATGAGATAACTGTGTGAAGAAGCCCTGGCGGCCGTTTTACCCGTTTGCATTTGGAAAAACTTTTAACAATATCAGTGTAAGAAAAATAAATTATAAATTAAAAAAATATCAATTCCTCCATCCCAATTAACGATTTCAACCATAATAGTTTATATTGAAGTTTAAACAACAGACACAGACAGATTTATGCGATACAAAACGGTTATATACTCATTTTATGAAGAGCTATGATGCAACAATGAAATATAAAGTAAACGTCTATATAATCACCGAGCGCGCATATTGTTGGATGAGTGAGAGTTGGGTAAAGTCACAAATTGGAGTCAGATTATTAATTTGAGTTTACATTGGTTTAAAATTAAATTCTAACATTGATTTAAAGATAAATTCCAACAATTTATGGTGACCCCGGGGCACTGTACACATTTGCTATGTGAGGCGAACGCGTCGGATGTTGAAACGATTGCATCCACGCCTTTCCAATTCAATTTCACCTGAACGCTGGTCAGCCGCGCGCTCCTGCTTTTTGTATGCCTTTCTGTGACGCTTCCAGTGTGATGACGTGCTAAACTAGGTAATATATATATATATGTCATTTTCAGTCGACATCAAGAGGCAGTACGATGCAAAATGGTCGCCTCCTGAAAAAGTTGAAAACGGGTGGATAGTTCTGCTTAACTCATATCTCGCAAATGGCTGTCAGTTATGAATGAATAAATGAATAAATAAATAAAGAATGCCACCTTTCATTTCACAGGGCACACCATTGGCCACAAAAGTGTGTAACTGCAAGACTAATCTCAGACATTCTCAGTGGATGCAATAGGGAATTGTGTTACTCTCAAGAGTGAGTAAGAGTGGTTAAAAAATTATATATACTTTTAAATCGGTTAAGATTGCAATCCAATTGTGTTGGGGACATGCTTTGAAGATTACGGCACTGACGAACCGGGAAGGGACCTGCTCTGCCGAAGTCGTCTTCATGCAGCGCCTCTTGTGGCCCGTCTTTATCAGCTGATGTTCCATGAGGGCGTGACTTACCTGTCACAAGAATGAAGGCAAGTCACGCCCCCGCTGTCCGTTCACTCCGCCAAGATGCTGCTCCAGGTGGTAGAGAGGATGAAGGCTCCCTTGTCTCTGTTCATGGTTTTTATGCCTCGCTTGCAGATCTCAATGGCCTCTCTGATCCAGCGCTGTTGTCCAGCGCTGTTGTTTGTTCTCTTCGGTGCGGATGACCCTGCCCTTCTCCCGGTCCATGATGTGGTTTTCCCTTTTGCAGTGGTCAGTGATTGCTGATTTGTAATGTTGGCATGCAAAAAGAAAAGGGAATTTGCAAAAAGCAAAACTTATTCCACATAAGTAACAGAACAACAGAATTCAACATTTTGTGATGTGTGTGTTTGCTGTGGCGGGGGCGGGGCATGCCAAAGCAATTACAGGAGCCGTTGGATATAACGAATCCGTGTGATTGCTATAAATTAGAGGCATGCCTTGCCGAAATTAAACTATGAATGTCTTTCAATTTTTTGCGTCTTAACTCAGATAAAACCGAGATGCTGATCATTGGACCAGCGCGTCATCGGTACCTTTTTCAAAGACACCACTATGAGTATCGATAAATTGCCCAAAAGGATTCAACAAAAAATCTCGGTGTTATATTTGACACAACTATGTCGTTTCAAATGCACATTAAAAATATTACTAGAACTGCATTTTTTCATCTGCGTAACATTGCTAAAATTCGCCCAATTCTATCAACTTGTGGCTCCATTCCTTTTGTCATGATCACGGCTTCTCCTCTGGGGGTGAAATATAAGCTGAGCTTGTTAGTGAAAAATGTTTAAAAGTTACTTTAATGAAGCGCTTGCCTTCATGTGCATTTTGATTGGCTGGACAGAGTCAGCTGGGACAGACGATAGTTGGACACGCACACGCACCGCGCGGTTCGGACCGTACCAGAGCTCCGGCTTATGAGATAATGCCTCTCATAGCAAATGCGTACAGCAGACACAGGACTTTACCAATTTGCCCCAAACATCTCACTAAACTATGCCTTAGACCGCTCTGCCATCCTGGCAATCAGGGTTCGAATCCCACCTCAGACAGAGCCCATTGAAAGTACCAAGCAAGAACAATTGCGTCTTTGTGAAGAGAAGACATGAGTAGCACATTGCCGATGCTGCTGCTACCCACGCTGCTCTCCACACTTATAAGTCTACCCCAGGATCCCGCCCCCCCACATGCACATATGTTCTCCTGCAGAAAAATCACATAACTATTCTTGGTTTGGTCAAATTTAATGAGATTGTTCTGATTTATCGATTTTTTTTTTCCAGAAAAATGGCTGACAGGAAGTGGATACTTTTAAACAAAAACAAGGCACCATCATGTGACACTCTGAAGAAGGCGAAAGAGCATAGCAAGAGGGACGTAAATGTAATCTTACAGTTTGATGTGATGCTCCTAAAAATCATTGAAAACAGTATTATATTGGTGAGTTTTTGTGCATGTTTCGGGGTCAAAAATGCGATAATGCTCTCTTGAATGTGTTTGCTTTGTTCTTGCTTGTTATTTTTTTCCCCCAAACACGACTCCATTGTTGAGGTAGCCAACCGGAGCTGTGGCCGTAAGGTGGTCGCCAGTGTGTCCCCAAATAAAAATCTAAAAATAGCTCACCAGCGATGGGACGTTGAGTCTTGCAAGATGAACTAAGAAGAATAATGTTAACATTTATCTATATATTTATACTGACTTAATATGGGACATGTTTGTTAACGTACCAAATATTCTATAATTCGTTTTTTGAAGAAAAAAAAAATAGTGTTACATGAATATTGAAAATAAATAAGAAATTTTAAAGCTGACATTTTAATATTGTGATATCGAGATTTCACGTATGTTTGTGAAGACAGTAAAAAAAATACACAGACTGACGAGATTTTACCTTCAACTTTGCCGAAATGTTTGTCTTTTCTTCAAATCTGCAATTGTGAATACCTGATATATAAAAAATAAATACAAATGAATACAGAGAAAAACTAAAAATGATTAATGCATTTGTTTTTATTTTAATTTTCACGTACTGCACGGTGCCCTTTTGACGAATCCGACTGAAAATTGGCATGCTCGCGTCACAGTAAGCCGAAGAGGAGCACCTTCCCCGGGCATGTGCAGGAGAGTGATGAGCATGTTTACAGGGGTCAAAGGGGGGGTCGGGGTTGTTTCATGCGTGAGCAGCCCACGACAACTTCTTCACATCGTTCCTTACCTTGGGCTTGACGTTGTAGTTGAGACTTTTGACACCGACATAAAGCTTAGTTAATGTTTGACCATCTATTCATATGCCAGATTTGTGTGTACGACACAAGAAACATAATAGCCCGCTGGTCAGTCTAGACGTTTTCTATTTTCCCGGGGATCTCATGGCTGGACGGCAGCAAAGCGGCTCTGTCGGCCCACCACTACAACGCGTGGGCCGTGAGCCCCTTCAGCAAGCCGAGCCTGCACCACCCTGGCTCGGAGAGATGTGCTGTAAAAAGACATCCTGAAGCCTGGGCAGTCATTAATTTGATTCCATTTTGCCCAGGCTTCAGGATGTCTTTTTACACTATATAAAGGTGGAAATTTACATTGGAAACGTTATTTCCGTTGCTTGCTCAGCTCCTCTCGGGACCTGCGTGAAGTTGGCCCCCCATTTGTTGCAAAAATAGGTGGAAATAGTTTGTTTCGTTTGTGCTGCGTTTGTGCCCGTTTGTGCTGTTAAAATTTTCGTTTGTGCTGCTTCGGTTCGAAAGATATTACACTTTGTTTTATTTCGAGTGTGACGTCACCCAGCCCCCCATTTTCATCCGATTGACTTGGGAATGGTGCCATTCGTTTGTGCTACGTTTGTGCCCGTTTGTGCTGTTAAAATTTTCGTTTGTGCTGCTTCCGTTCCAGAGATATTACACTTTTTAATTTCGAGTGGTGACGTCACCCAGCCCCCCATTTTCATCCGATTGACTTGGGAATGGTGCCATTCGTTTGTGCTACGTTTGTGCCCGTTTGTGCTGTTAAAATTTTCGTTTGTGCTGCTCCGGTTCGAAAGATATTACACGTTTTAATTTCGAGTGGTGACGTCACCCAGCCCCCCATTTTCATCCGATTGACTTGGGAATGGTGCCATTCGTTTGTGCTACGTTTGTGCCCGTTTGTGCTGTTAAAATTTTCGTTTGTGCTGCTCCGGTTCGAAAGATATTACACGTTTTAATTTCGAGTGGTGACGTCACCCAGCCCCCCATTTTCATCCGATTGACTTGGGAATGGTGCCATTCGTTTGTGCTGCGTTTGTGCCCGTTTGTGCTGTTAAAATTTTCGTTTGTGCTGCTTCCGTTCCAGAGATATTACACTTTTTTATTTCGAGTGGTGACGTCACGACCACGAGCGCAGGTGCTGTGGCGTCAGTCTACCTTCGTTTTGGATGCCGTCGAATTAGGTTGGTATCGTGCTACCGCGATCAGTGACGCATATAAATCACTCGTATTTGTTATTAATTCCAGGTTATATACGGTCTGGAGAAAGTACCCTTCAAAGCTGAGACAACTCGAGCTGTTTGCTGATGAAGAGTGGCCCATTATACTGTTGAGAAGCGCAGAAGTCCATTAAAGTTACCATAATGTGTCCAGTGATTGTCTCAAAACGTTTTGCATCAAATAGTTTGAAAATAAGGACGGGCATCGTCATCTTTGTCGACGTCTGTTTCATGAGTTGGATTTCTTAATGCCTTGTTGATCTCCTGAAATAAACCTGAAATTTTACCAATCGTTTTTGCTGTAAAAACGTCCGCTTTTTGGTTGAAATAGTCTATTTCGTTTGTGCTGTTTTGTGTCGTAAGAACTTGTATTCGTGCGGCTACTTTTTCAATTAGAAATTATTTTTAAGTCATCGAGAATTTATCCAGCCGCTCCTCCAAACAGGCATAACTGTCGACCTTGCACGTTAAGGTTGCTGAAATACTGCATCACTGCAGAGAGAGATTCAGGTTTATGTCACACATGAGAACATTTGTGTATTATTTAAACTTGCAGAAAAGGATGGTTTTCGGCATTGCTACTCAAGTCCAGCCTACTGGGGCACGTGCGCAAAATACAACAGCAATACAACAACATTCACTTGACTGGTATTCGTCTACTCTTTTTGGTCCGTTTTCAAACCAACCAGCTAACTTTTTTCAAGGTTTATTTCATTGTAAGTATAACTTGTACAAACTGATTTAACTATAGAATAAAATGCATCAGATAGTCAAATAACAGTGCAAAACGATTGAAAATGTTTAACTCTTGCTAGCTAGTTAGCTGTTATTCCCATTTGACACTCGTAATTTGGCAAATACACTGATGAGGGTAAAAACTAAAAAAAAAAGCTAAGTATGTTTTAATGCTACATTTATATGCATTGTTCTGTGCACTGATATCAGCATTAAAACTGGGAAAAAAGCTAAGTATGTTTTAATGCTACATTTATATGCATTGTTCTGTGCACTGATATCAGCATTAAAACTGGGAAAAAAGCTAAATACGTTTTGATGATAGATTATATATATATATATATATATATATATATATATATATATATATATATATATATATATATATATATATATATAGTTTCGAGACCAGTTCCATTTATATTTGAGAGGATAATATGACTCCCAGGGAAAAAAATTTCAAGCAATAAATCCAGGTTATATTTGTGTCCTTATACTAGATGCCTAAACGACCAGCAGTCGACAAGGACTCAATTTGTGCAGTTCTCTGCTCATCAAAAGAGGCCATACTACAAAATGGCAACATAGCCACACCAAATCAATCTGTGTGGACGGATTTGAGTGAAGAGCTGGGAAAAAAGGTGACTGCAAAGGCTCTCTACACCTTTGTTAAATCGAACAGACACAATGTCTGGTCAGCTTTGGGCTTCAGTCAACTTGAAACAGAAGCTGAAACTAGTGACACTGGCTCTGAATTAGATCCCCTTTTTCCTCAACGATCATTTCAGCTTCTAATGCCTTTTGATACATGGAAGGAATTTATTCCAGAAAAGGCTACATACAAAGACAAGTATTGCCAAACCCAAAAGAGAAGCTATACAATTTTGAAGCCTGGCACCTGGAGCCACATTATAAATGAGAAAATCTGGAAAGCCGTAAAAATTCCTTGTACATTTGTTTTTAAAAGAGCCAAGGTCTATCCATTAGCCACAAATAATTATATTGAAATTAGAGGAGACTGCAAGGAATGTCATGGCCATCTTGACATCAATTGCGACAGAGAGCCTGAACTCAACAGTCCAATGATGCTCAACTGTTACATCAAGAACATTGATGACTCCCAGCACACTGGCAGCTCAAAGCGATTCCTGTCTGGGCAGTTGCGTGTGAAGATAGCCAAGGAACTTGTTGAGGGCAGGATGGAACCACATGTATGGCGGGCATCGCAGGCAACAACACTAATGGACTTCGGAGATCCTGAGCCAAGCCACCTCCCAAATTTGGCCACCCTGCGCAAGGCAAAACAAGAGAGAAATGACTTGGCATTAGGAGATAAAAATCCAATTTTGTCGTTGCAGCTGTTAAAGTACAGTACACCTCACAGTGGGAGCATCAAAGACATTGGACTTGACAAATTCTTCTGTCATTACTGGAGTCAAACACAAATGCATGTGTACAAGACATTGTCAAAAAAAACTCATCCAACTGTATGCTTTGATGCTACTGGCTCAGTAGTTAAGAAACTGGTGAGACCGAATGGCTCGTCCGGCCACATCTTCCTTTATCAGGGTGTTCTGACGGGAAATAACAGCTGTAGTGTCCCAGTGGTGCAGATGTTATCAGAGAAGCATGATGTTGGCGCTATCACAGGGTGGCTAAAAGAATGGATCCATGCAGGTGCACCGGTCCCAAAAGAAGCTGTAAGTGATTTCTCTCTCGCAATTCTTGGATCTCTGGTCAAAGCTTTTACCCCACATCCTGATTTGAAGAGCTACATTAATGAGTGCTTTAAAGTCTTGCTGGGGAATCAGCATGCAAACCTGCCGCCATGCTTTGTCAGGGTAGATGTTGCACACTGCATCAAAATGATCTGCCAATGGGACTGCCTGAAAAATAAAAGACATCGTGTTAAAGATTTTTATGTGAGATCATTAGCACAACTACTCAAGTCACAATGTGTGGAACATTCAACAGAACTTCTACGTGCCATCACTACTGTGGCACTGAGTGAGTCCGAAGGTAATGACAGTTCTGGAACCCCTCTCCCATCAGAAAAGTGCAAGAAATACCTAAAAACACAAATTGCACAAGAAGACTGTATCACCATGCTAGATGACGAGGTTCAGGCACAGGAACCCGTCGAGGCGCATCAACAGATCCACACTAATGCTCGACAGTGGGTGACAGAATTATGCGAGGAGAGCAGGTCACTTGCCATGGCTGAGGGAGACAGGGATAACACCCACTTCCTCCCTGAGATTATTCCCCACATCATCAGACTGGGAAGTTACTTACCACTCTGGACAGGAGTAATGGTCCCTCTCTTCCGAAGCACCACCATCACTGCAAGTTCGGCAGCTGTTGAAGCAGAGTTCAAAAACATAAAAAATGGGCTTTTCAAGCATGAAAGCCTTCCCATTCGTGTCGACCGGTTTGTTGCTCGTCATCTTGCCTTCATTGAGGGAAACATGCGGATTTCTGCTGCAAAACAAAAAAGAGAAAAGGCTGATGTAGGTGATGCTACGACTGTCTTAAGACCTGACGATGTCTCTACTACCCAGAGTGGGGGAAAAAATGTAAAAAATGATGCTGACCTTGGTGATGAATCTGATGCTGCTGCAAACAATCTTCATATTACCGAAGTTGAGAACTGGAGAGGCTTAGTAGTTCCACCCAAAAAAAGGAAGATGAGTTCATATCTCTCTCCTTGTCCTGAGTGGCTGCATGTGGATTCATCCATGGAACGTAAAAAAGTCAAGGTGCAATTGTTGAAAAATGGAAACCAACAACAGCCTGTTAAACTTTCCAAGTTGAAAGTTGCTGTGCTCAACACTTGTGCATTTGATGCCGTGTTTCAGTGTCTTTCTTGCTCTTATTGTGACAGCTTTTCATTTGAAAAGGCTGTAAGCAGCAAGACCTGTGACAATCCATTCCTCCACTTGGTAAAAACCATCGCAACACGAGGTGTGACACAACACGTGTATTCCAAGAGGGCAGAACTCCTGAAAGAAATATTCAAGCCTGTCCACCTAACCTCTGGTGCTCTCCAAATAGATGCACAATGCCACATCTCGACAGTGATTGAGAGAGCTATGAGGAATCTTCCAAGTGTATACTTGAAAAAACAATGTTCCTCACCGTACTGCAGCCTAAGCACTCAAGTAATAAGGGAAGTTCCGCTTGTGTGTACCAACATTGCTGTCCTGCAGACCTGTGGCATGACTCATCTTCAGACTGCTGCTGAAGAAGGACTGAGCCTTCCTGACTCTACTTGCCTCCGACCAATCCAAAATGCATCTCAGTGTCCATCTACATTTAAAAAGCAAGACAACAGTACAGGAAAGGCTCTGTGTTCGGCGAATGTTTCCCACAGCTACAGTCTGGGAGAATGTTTGTGGATTGACACCGACCTCGGTACGAGTTGGACAGAAGTTGCCCTGCTTGAAATTCCCTCCAGTCTGGTGCTGCAAGAGAATATGTTTACTTTGAGAGCAGTCATAGGATTTCAAAGAGGCTTGACCCAGGATTCTCTTGGACATTATGTGGCATACTGCAGGAGGGCTGCTTTTGCCTGGGAGATGTACAATGACCTGGAAAGTGGAGTGAAAGCAGCATCAGAAAAGACAAAGATCTTCCCACATGCTTTGTTCTTCACAAAGCAGTGATTGCTTAATTGTTGCAATGTAAATAGTTTGGTGTTTTGTTTGTTGCTGTTTTTTTTACACATAAAGCTATCGTTTCACCCAAGGTTTCTCTGCAGGCTCTCATCAATTACACACGGACTGTTTTTATATTAATTCAGTTGTTCTCAAATGAGGGAATGCTTCATCGAGGGGTGTCTTTAAGTTGTTTTTATTTCAAAAAGTTCAACGGATATGTTTCAGCCTCACGTCTACTATAATTTTAAGAAATAATCACATAGCTTTAATGACTACTGATGAAATAAATGAATGAGCAGTAGAACAACACTATTAAAAGAAATAAGACCGAATTTAAAGTAATTTACAGCAGTGAAAACAGGAAGGTTTTAAGATTACTGTATGCTAGCAAAAAAGCTACAACAGTGAGTTTGACATGTTTACCTGAAGTTCGTCCGGCAACAGTTGCTTTCCAGGATCATGAAGAATGTAAAATGCGCAAAAACATACAAAACATCGGTTCATTCCAGGAACTAGTTTATAACCTGGAATTAATAACAAATACGAGTGATTCAAGTGATTGACTGAACGCGGTAGCGCGATACCGAGCTCCTTGTTCGACAGCAAAACAAAACAAACTGACGCTGGCGCGTTCCTGTTTGTGACGTCACCGCGTGAATTAAAACGTGTAATATCTTTCGAACCGGAGCAGCACAAACGAAAATTTTAACAGCACAAACGGGCACAAACGTAGCACAAACGAATGGCACCATTCCCAAGTCAATCGGATGAAAATGGGGGGCTGGGTGACGTCACCACTCGAAATTAAAACGTGTAATATCTTTCGAACCGGAGCAGCACAAACGAAAATTTTAACAGCACAAACGGGCACAAACGTAGCACAAACGAATGGCACCATTCCCAAGTCAATCGGATGAAAATGGGGGGCTGGGTGACGTCACCACTCGAAATTAAAACGTGTAATATCTTTCGAACCGGAGCAGCACAAACGAAAATTTTAACAGCACAAACGGGCACAAACGTAGCACAAACGAATGGCACCATTCCCAAGTCAATCGGATGAAAATGGGGGGCTGGGTGACGTCACCACTCGAAATTAAAAAGTGTAATATCTCTGGAACGGAAGCAGCACAAACGAAAATTTTAACAGCACAAACGGGCACAAACGCAGCACAAACGAAACAAACTATTTCCACCTATTTTTGCAACAAATGGGGGGCCAACTTCACGCAGGTCCTCTCAGGTGTGCCATTTTTGCCGTCGTTCTGTTTTCAGCTTTGACGGCATCCTGTTGGTTAATGACGGTTAAAAAGCCTTTGACTGGAAGTACGCATTTGAAAATAATCTGCCTGCTGTGCATCCTTTTTTGTCAAGACTGTCTCCTGTTTCTAGGATTAAATGTTCAAATTATAGCTGCTGAGCGACTTTTCATTGTTTTACGGCGTGTAGGTATGAGCAGCATGAGGTGGGGGAAAGGTTGATGTGTTTTATTGGCGCCGACACACAATGACGCACAGTAAATGGTGCATGCAGCTCTAAGTAGATGCCGCAACACACCCAGAAATACGCCGCAGTTCATGTTTATTGCTCAGGACAAAGTTAGCGTTGTTAGGTTATCATGTCAAGATAGAAAATTTGGGGGCCATCATCCCCCGCGTTGAAAATCAGATTGCATTTTCAGAACGCACTGTACACATTTGCTATGTGAGGCATTATCTCATAAGGGAAATACTGAACAATCAAATTAATGACTTCCCAGGCTTCAGGATGCCTTTTTACACTCTATAAATGTGGAAATTTACATTGGAAACGTTTGGTTTAGCTGTTAATGAAGTTTCGTTTTTTTAGTGCTGAAAATTCATTGTCTGCTGGCGCTGTACACTTTTGTGCAAGAGCGCCACGCACCGCGACTCAAACTGCAGGCGTAAACAACGGTCGGACAACGCACGAAAAGTTACCGACAACAAGGATTACGCATTCCACCTGAATGACATCGACACAGATATCCAGCCGGTGCGCAGCATCAACAAAACAGGTCTGATGGTCGACACGGGCGCCACTTCACACATCATAACCGATCTGGGGAAGTTCAAAGCGTTCGATGACAGCTTTCAAGCCGGGAGCCTGCCGACACCACCCACCCCCGCCTCTCCAGTCTCTCAAATTGCAGCCGAAACGGGCTGCGGTGGAAAGTCAAACAAAACCAAATGAGACGCTGTCATGACGATCGATTAATAATAAAAATAAATTTGAGATTTCAACATTTGATTCCCACATTTGATTTTTTGGGGGATGAATAGTGAAATGCGACTTTGGCACAAACGCTGTCGTCTCTTGTCAAATAGTGAGCCTGTAAAAAAGGAAGTGAAGGTACAGCATCACTAGGAATGAAAATCAGCATCAGCTGATGTTGTTGATGAGTTCCACACTCCAGGCTGTATATCACCGCAAAGGATTTGAAACCTAGTATTCCAAAAATCAAGAGTCAACGTCACCTAATCCCCCAGCCGGGGGAAAAGGGGGCAGAAAAGAAAACAAAAGAAAAAAAAAGCGGCAGTAAACAGGCCAACAAATATTTCAGCTAAATGCACAAGAGTATAAATGCGTCTTTAATAGTGTTTTGAACATTTCTACTGAGGTGGCGCCTCTACAATTTAAATTAGGTTGTTTTATTTGAAAAGCCTGTAATTCTCTTTTTTTTCCCCTTTTCACCTAATCACAAATTTCTTATCACAAAAATGAACATGTCTTTTTTTACATTTTTTGGTCATTGAGCAATTCATTATTTTTTCCCAGTATTATTATTATTATTATTATTAATGATTATTATCCTTTTTGTTTTAACACAATAATAACACCTGAACAATAAAACAGTTGATGGCTGAAGGTTCCTAAGCACACATTATACATAATATGTGGCAGATCATGAAAATACGAAGAGCTTATCAGTGCATTCAACTGTAGAAAAGTGGATGGAATTTTCCCGTGGCCAATATTTAACACCTGCATGCCTCGCAAATCCCCCTCACAATCTATGTCGTTAAGACAACGGCAAACCCTGAGTGAGCTATCACGGATGCGTGTCAAGGTATGAGACGCTTGCGCACCCTCTTTAGACGCCGTTTTGTTGTGCTGAGCCCAAATTACTTAAACGCATTTGCGCAAAAAATAAAAAAGCTGAATATTTACACATTTTTTGCAAATCAACTTTTTAATCAGAAATGGCTTTTTGTGTCCCTGAATGTATTTTGGAGCTGAAGAAGCGGGGGGTGCTGGAGCCTATCCCAGGGTATTAGAGGCGCCACCTCAGTAGAAATGTTCAAAACACTATTAAAGATTAGCTAGTGTACATTTTACCGACCGCTATCAAATAAGTAGTGCTAATACACTACATTATATAGCGTGGCCATGCCATGCTATGCATTTTTTTTTTTTTTTTTTTGCTCTCACACACCAGGGCCTCTACATTTGAGGATATTCAGGCCCTGAAGACGGCTGCCAACTTATTTTTTATCGCAGTGGTAGTGCCACCAACTGGTTAAAACAAATACAAATTATTTTCGTTGATGTTTTTCTCCGGGCAGGTGAACAAAATCTACCTTATATTTGCTCGGATGAGTGTTTAGGCCTTGATACCATGCACATGTGCTGCATCGTTCGAGTTCAGAGAGCACAGAGCAAAAAATAAACCTGCCGTTTCTAGAAAAAAGACCTGACATGTTTCGGCGAGTCTTTCGCCTTCTTCAGAGTGTCGCATGAGTAACGAGAACAAAAAGCGCTTGCACATGCAAGGTAAGCTGAAAGTAACAAAAAGAGATCGAGCAAAGGAATCCGACAAACGACAGGCAGAGAGCGTAATCGAGGAAAATGTAGATTTATGACTAAATAATACGTTTGCGAGCTGTTTGTTTTTAAACATTCATTTAGGTCCAATTCTCATAGTTACACAGTAATAAACATTGCCAGAGCTGGGGGTGGAACGCACTTTTTCAGTACTTTTACTGGTTGCCTTTTTTCAGTAACGCCCCCTTAAAAACATATAAAAAAATCATGAAAACTGAAAGGCTGGAAAACAGTTTAGCGTCATAGCTTCGTAGTTTAGTACGATATTTGGCTGCTTTAAAAAATGCTTGCCCGTTCGGGCAAGTTGCCCCTATTCCATTTCCCAGTTCCAAAAATCTATTTAATATATGGTCCCCAAATACATTGGAAACGTTTAGTTTAGCTGTTATTGAAGTTTCGTTTTTTTAGTGCTGAAAATCTCGTGATTAATTAGTTGAAAAATGTAATCACTTGACAGCACAATTTTCGCACCATAAGAGCCAAACAACATGGCTGACTTTCAGGCTTGCGGGCGGGTGCTGAAGACGCTCCCAGCTGACACGTGCCATGCCGTGCAACTCAACAAGGTCGCCCTCATATATGCTCGGATGACTGACCTTTCTCTCTCTCTCTCTCTCTCGCTCTCTCTCTCTCTCTCTCTCTCTCTCTCTCTCATCACAAAGTCACTCCTCAATTGCCTAAAGATGCGATGACACAATCAAGTCACTCAGGAGAAAGGGCAGTCTATAATCAGATGGTCCATATTTTGACACTCATATAACATATAAAAAATAAATAAAATAAAATAATACATGATAAATAAAATAATATAATTGGTGATTAAACAGCCGAGTCGCCGGGCACCCCGGGCAGCAGCACGCTGGCACTTTGTTCTTGCTTGGTAGTTTCAATGGGATTATCATGATCTGTGTCTTAATAATTATACAGCATACAGCTGTTCCGACACAAACATAATTGTGAAATGCAGCTCAGAGTGCTGTACAATATAAACATCCAAATTACAACAAAAGACTCATTAATTTGATTGTCCAGTATTTCCTTCATGAAGCTAATCGTTGTATCATCGTAATGTTGGTAAGACAGACAGAAAGCCTTCACTAGTCTCGACTGAGGCCGCTTTTTTTTAGGTTTCACAAAAACAATAGGGACCTCGCCGCCGTCGCTGCTCGGGCCCCAATAATAATTTCTAGTCCCAAATTGTCCAGATTTGAATATTTGCACTGTTAATAACATATCTTTTTTTTTTTTCAACTATGCATCAATTTATTTGAATCCGAATTGCTTATCCTCACTAAATACAACGGAAAGTCAAAGTACTTATTTGAGGATGCCCAATAGAAACAGACCTGTAAGATGTTTAATGCCTCACATAGCAAATGTGTACAGTGCGAGCTGAAAATGGGGGGGGGGATTTGCTGGTGTGCTTGTGAAGGGTCACTGCAAAAAAAAAAAAAAAAGATTATTTGACGCCGTTCGATACTCGCTAAGAGGCAGTGTGGGTGACATGGCCGTCTACATCCGAGTTCCTCTTACCGCCTCTTTTAGTAGTCACGTTATTGATTGTGTCATTTGTAGGCCAGTGGAAAATCAGTACAGTTTACTTTACACGCACGTTGGACTTTATTGACTAGGATGTCAATACCGGTCCGGTCAAAAAGTCAAAAGACATTTAGTTGAACTCAGGTTCCAAAGAGAACAAAATATCATTTGAAACTGTGTTTGCTTTGTTCTTGCTTGGTACTTTCAATGGGCTCTTTGCAGTTTCCATTTCACTCAAATGCATTAAAAACCAACATTTTTGTGTATAACTGTGTTTGCTCTATGCTGCTCCTAGTGGCCGAAAATGGTACTGCACCCACACACAAAACACGCTTACACACAAAAAAAAATCAGTTATTCAAGACTGGACTAGATTATCCAATAAAAGAGTAGACTAGTCCATACTTCCTCACAATTAAATTGAATTATTATTATTGCACTGGAGAGGGGAGCCCTCTAATCTCGCCAGCCAGTACATGATGATCCCTCAGAAGGACCCCCAGGAGGGGGAGACACTGCAGTGCATTCGTTTTGCCTACCTTGGTAAAAAGTTGAGGACCCAATGGTCAGTTGATTAATCGTGTTTTCAATAATCAACACAATTCAGATTATTTTGAGGGGGGGGTCGAGGGAAGAGAGAAAGCAACCAAGCGAGCGAGCGAGGGAGGAGAAGCCACTCGTATGTGTTTTAATTGGTGTTCTAATTACCTGCTAATTTATATTACACAATTTGGAAAGTGCTTTTGTTGCAGCTCCAGCTGTTGTGAAATGCGTGATATAAATAAAGTTGTAATATATTGTATTGTACGATATATTTGTGGTGTCATAGCAAAGTGAAGTGAGTTGATTTGTCAATATAGCCTAAACTTTTTTTAAATTTCCTATGTGTTGGATTTCGAGCTGCAGCTATTAGCGCAAAGGGCAGGGCGCCCTGGAATGGGCGCGGGGGAGACATTCCTTCCAATATTTGGTGCTGAACGTGGATCCAATGTATGAGGATTACAAACCACCTTCAAGGGACCTCATCCAGCTGCCAAAATCATTTTTTTACGTCTTTGTTGCTGCCGTGGTTGTGGTGGCTGTGGCTTACGCTATTGTGGGCCATCATGTGCTAGACAACATTTCTGATGAATTTTCTAGGGTTTTAAAAAAAATAAAAATTTCACAAATGCATGGCACCGCTAAAAAAAAGTATTGTAAAAACTGCTCAGTTATTTATTTTTTTATGTTTTCACATTTAACAGTATTTGAAACTGTAAAAAAAAGTGGGCTAATCCGGAACAAAACTGTAGAATGTTTGAGACTGTGCAGACAAACACAGCACCCAAACGCCCTATCTCTGGTGACTTCAATCATGCTTCTCCTTCTTTCTCTCTGAATTCATTTTGTACCAGCATTCCAGGTCATCACTATACAACACGAGTTCCCAAACACTTGATAGACTGCTCCCAAGTTGAATGTTTTTAATGTCACCACCGGATGCTTTTATAAAATTTTTTCCCAAGATGTGGAAGCAGATGGCAATTCAAAAATGACCGGACCAACATGGAGTTTTGGAGACGGCACATTTATTTATTTTTTTCTCTGTACACATTTGCTATGTGAGGCATTATCTCATAAGGGAAATACTGGACAATCAAATTAATGACTGCCCAGGCTTCAGGATGTCTTTTTACACTATATAAAGGTGGAAAAATGTATCTGGGGTTCTAACTGCTGCTCTTTTATTTGCCAATTGCGATTGCGCCAGTGGCGGCCAACCTTTTCTCGGCAGCCCACTTTCCCCCTCCTGTCACAGCTCATTCTCTCCCTCCCACACCAGCTGCGTGAAGAACAGGCCCGACGGCAGCCGGCGCCACACCAGCATGGAGCGATATGACCCAAACGGCCGGGCTCGCCCGTACGGACTCGGGTCGACGCGGCCGAGGCCAACGCCCCGCCGCGCCCGGCCGCGCCGGAGGGCCAACCGAACCCGCGTGGGTTTTGGATCTGATAAATGCGCGCGTATTGGACAATGAAATTAATGACTGCCCAGGCTTCAGGATGTCTTTTTACACTATATAAAGGTGGAAATTTACATTGGAAACATGGGCGATTATAAAACACTCCCAAAAGTTTCCCACCCATTCACAATTAATCAATGACCAACTTGGTAACTAACACTATTTTGTATGGAACCCAATCAATAACGAGAGTTGTCGTTCATATTTAGAACCTCATAATCAGCGTTGTTTTATTGCCGAACCGTGCAATGCCACTCCCACAACTTTAACAGTTGTTAAAATGTTACTTGAAACATAATCAAACACTGGGCCAGATTAAAAATAAATCGGATTAATCTGAATGGAAATTAAATTTTACATTCTGTGAAGGAAAAAAAAACAAACATTTTTGCTTAATGATTTAAATTAATTCTGAGTCAAACAAAAAAAAAAAAATCCAAGCTTGTTCGCTATTAGAGGAAATTTCAGTTTCTCTGCTTAGCATAGAGGACACTTGCGGCAAGGTGCCGATGGATGAGGCTATTTAAAGGAGTGAAGGGTGGTTGTCGGTAGATCTTTCAGCATGACACTGACCCACAACATACAGGCAACGCGACAATAGAATGGCTCAAGAAGAAACACATGAAGGTCACGGGGCGGCTAGCCGTCCCCAGACGTTAATCCTGTTGAAAATGTGTCGGGGGATATATATATATATTTATATATTTATACGGGGAGAGAGAGAGTGAAATTCATGTTATAACAAAAACAACTTTTACATTGAATTAAACTGTCTCCATTGTGGGGAATATTTGTCACAGTATCTGGCAATCCTGGCCTGCTTGGATGGTAAGCGACCAGTTACGAGACTCTTGCTGGAGTGGAAGGAGGACCGATGGTAAAAGAATGGCTTTCATGAGTAAAGGTCATAAAACCACAAGCACCTATTTCCCCTCTCTCTGCTTTTCTTGCAGCCACAGCAAGTCGTCCAGAAAAAGCCTGCTCAGGTAAGAGATCACCGTTTCTTAACTCCACTTAAAGCATTTGCTGCCATTGACGGATATAGACGCCGAAAAGTACGTTAATTTTACTTGGGCTGGTCGTGAATCTTAAATGCCATGCAAGTGTAAAAAAATAAATAAATAATAAAATAAATTAAATAAATTGATTTTATGCGCTCATTTGAAGTGATGTTAAATGAGAAATATTTTTATTTACTTTTACAATTTTGTCTCGCTTCACGTTTTATCGTTTTATTTATTTATTTATTTCTCTTTTATTTATATATTTCCATTGTGGTGACCCGCCCCTTTTAAGTAAATTCAAAATGGCCGACTTCCTGTAAAACCTAGCTCATTGCTCCAAGAGACTTTTTTGTAGGTCTTGGTCTTATACATACAGTGAACCCTCGCTACTTCGCAGTTCACCTTTCGCGGGTTCAGTGCTTCGCGGGTATAAAAAATATTCGGGGGCATTGTAGTTTCGCCGAGCGGCACGACGGGGCGCTGGAGCGGTTAGACGGCCGGCGTGCGCCGAAGAAGAGCGTGGGCGAAGAGGAGAGTGGACGAAGAAGAGCACGTTCCCCCGGACACGATCGCATTCTGTCATGTTTGACGCAAATTCTATCCTGTTTTTTCATGGTTCTCACCGCAAGCTCGATTGGCTAGACCAGGTGTGGGCAAACTACGGCCCGGGGGCCGCTTGAAGTTGCTAATCCTAATATTGATGATGCGTCACCAGTAATTCTAGTGCATCGAACATGGACACAGGATGATGTTAAAAAGGCGGTAGACAGTGCCTTTAAGAGGCGGGGCCAACAGTGCATCAATATTTGCACAACAGAGTACTGAGTTTCGAGGTCCTCACTGTAATAGTTCTCAAAATTATATTTCTTATCCATTTAGCTTAGTTAAGGGATATTTTATTGACAATCTAACATCACTATGTCTATACTAGCAATGCCACTCAATTATTTCACGCCCGCCCCTACCAAGAAGAAAAACATTCGCGCCCCCCCACCACCAATTTTTTCTGTCTTTGTATATTGATGTTAGATTGTCAATAAAATATCCCTTAACTAAGCTAAATTGCTAAGAAATATAATTTTGAGAATTATTATTGTGAGGATCTAGAAACTCAGTACTCTGTTGTGCAAATATTGATGAGATGATAAATATTTACTCATAGGTTTCTTTTTTAAATCTTTATTTGGCGTAATACATTTGATTAATAGTTGTAAGAACATTGATACCGCTCATGTGTGTGTGTGTGTTACTGCTACTATCAGTATCATATTTAAGATACAACATATTTCCCGTTTGTTTTATTATACATGTTGCAATGCTTTTAACGTTTTTAAACAAAACGTGACATAAGGTTGTATGTAAAATACGAACATCTAACACTCTACTGTCTTATTTGCCTTTTCCTCCGCCAGAGCTGATCATCCCAGACAACGCCACGCTCAAATGTGTACAACTTCGAGAAGATAAATGAAAGTGAACAAAAGCTTGTCTTTGAAAAACCACACTATTTTGAAAATAAAACAAAGCGACAAGAAGAAGAAGACGACGACGACGCCGAATAGAAGGAGGCAGCAGACGAAGAAGACATCTACCAACTTATTTTTCACGCAGATTCATGACCCGGCGCACCCGCTCCCGTCAAAAGCGCTTTCTGTATATTATTTGGAAATCTTGGACGGAGAATCTCGGCGCCGGCCGCCATTCTGCAAATGAAGCGCACGTAATCCAATTGAGACCCGATTTTCTGACACTTGATGGAAGGCACTTCAGCGGCGCAGCGAATTCTATACAAGCCATGAACGAGTACATTTATCAGCTGTCCCCTTTTCAGATCTTGATCACAACTAACTTGTGACTTAACCTAACTGGACTTGTTCGCAGCGACCGCGGCGAGGTCCCTATTGTTTTTGTAATATTTTTTATTTAGGTACGTTAAAGTAATTGTCGATGAAGCAAACCCATTCAAGAGAGCATTACCAGGTGCCATCAAGATTAAATCATTTATGGTTGTTATCTGCCTTAATTGAGGCCAACAGGATGTCTTTTTACACTATATAAAGGTGGTAAAAACTTAAATACCTGTACAGCTCTCATTTTTAACTTATTTTCTCTAACCTTTACCCACAAAATTTGAATATTCAAAATAAAAGTACACAAAGAAGTCACAATTTTTCCACATTAGTTACTTACGTAGTTCCTCTCAAATGCAGATTGTGAGCGAAATCCATCAGTCCTGATAGAATGACCGCTATTCCCCAACCATTCAGGAACTGACTCTTTGTGGTAAGATGTCAATTTTGAGAGTTTTGCCCCTCCGTCCACATCATGTACAAGTTCGCACCGCCCGTGCCCAACCCCTGTAAATCTTCCATTCGGACGCTAAGGAGACGGCGACTTTTTTTTTTTTTTCCACTCCACCTTTTGGACGGGGGACCATACTGTGTTTTAGGAGTGGCATTGAATGATTGACATGTCGACATAATGTTCATGTAAGTTGATTAACGTGAATTATTTGGGTGTCAGGATCCGGTCCTCTCCAACAGGCAGGACCGTATCTCGTTGCACAAGACCTGGGACAAACACTGGGGCTAAAATTTTTTGTTTCCGAAATACTATATGACGGGGGCGGCACAGGAGGCCATGCGAGCAGTAACCCCTCTGTACTCCAAAAAACACAAAAAAAGTCAAGTGTTGTACAAGCTCGCAGGGAGGACGCCGCCTCCAAGCCGCCACACAACAGACAAACCAAGAGAAGAACAAGAAGAAGCTGAAGAAGAAACTGAGCGAGCATGAAGAAGAGCCAGGACGCTAACAAACCGCTAGTTAATTACACCGTCAACGCCTTATTCTTCTCCCGCCATGCTTCTGCACAAATCCACATCATCTTCCGCACACCCCCCAAAGGCACCACTCCTTGACAAAAGTATTGTACTTTCTCTGATGTTTTGGGTTTGCTCTGCTTTGGGGTTTGTAGTTCTGGCCACGCAAAAGTAACAAAGCAAGTTCTTGGATGTCTGCTTTTTTCTTGAACTGTTAATTGGTTAACATCGTGGCTCTTATTTTTATCTAATGTATGGAGTTTGGTGGCTATCTATATGCACAACTATATTAGTTGCTGTGTGTATGAGTCATATTTTCATATGTTATTCACTTCCTTATTTTTGTTTGAACAGCTTGGATAATAAACAGTTTGAAATGTGCTAAATGTGGGTAAGTAAAAGTTAAAATAACAGCCTTCCACGGTCGGATACAATGTTAGCCAGGTGCAGGAATGAATCTCATGATTTTCAAGCCAAATTATATGTTTGCAAGCGCGGCACTAAATGAGTCCATTACAAACGCATTGAAACCTGTTCTTTTTCTCTCAAAACTGTTTGACTAAAACTATTTGTTTTGTTTGTCCTGAAAGTCTTGTTCTGTTGCCCCCCTACTGTGTTCTGCCTAACTCCGACCCCATATATATATATATATATATATATATATATATATATATATATATATTATTATTACTTTTATTATTATTATTATTATTATTATTAGGGCCTGAGCAGCGACCGCTGCGCGGGTCTAAAAAATATTCGGGGGCATTGTAGTTTCGCCGAGCGGCACAGAAGTAGCCCCTTATGCGGTGTGCGGGAAGCCATGCGCAACGTGGGCATAATCTTTTAATACGTGCGCAGGCGTGACAGCTTAAAGCGTCACTGGCTGGTCCTTTTAAACAACCATTGGCGAACCGTGCACTGATTGCAATCTTATTTCTTTTTTTTACAAATCATTTGCATGCAATCTTTGCATCTGCATATATATATATATATATATATACACTCCGATGAGGCTCGATACGAGCTTGCCTCCTCAATCCCTCGCCAAGCTGCAGAAGTTCCATCCGAGGGCCGCGAGCATGCCCTCCTCCTCCGGAGCTTCATTTGCCACCCGGTAGATCTGTGTGCATGCACGTGCTTTTGCTTCAGGGGTCAAAACCCAGTGAGTTGATACATCCCCTGCGTCAATCCTTTTTGAGTCTTTGCCTCTCGGATCTTCATGTATGGTGTGTGTGTGTGCACGTGTCGGGGGCAGGTGTAAAAGGTCCATGTGTTTTTACGTTTTAGTGTCCAGTTCGAGTTCGTCATTGTCCAGTTCGAATTCGTCATTCTCAACATCAATCAGGTTGTAATGGTACATTTGGGCAACAAACATGCGATTAACCATCCTCTTTGTCATAAAACACCGCCGTCCAGGTTACCGATGAAAAGGTTGCTGGTGGCCCGAAGGTTCATTCAAAATGTGAGTAGCTACTGTTTTATTAATTAATTAATTTCTCTTTAGTCTTGTAGATCAAACCATTAAAACGCAACGGAAAAACAATGCACTTTTGATTTGTCAAAATTGCGAAAGGGATTCTGGGAATCTGTAGATGCTTTAGACTTTTGCAGATTCTGTCGATTGCGTCGTCGTGGCAATTGAAATTGTTAAACTTAAAAAAACAATTAAAATTTTTTTTAAATTATTTTACACATTCTTTCTCAACAACCTCTTTTTGCACCAGCTCACCGCTCATTTCTCCTTCTTCCCTCCCCTCCAGGCGCTCGATGCAAGGTGGACCGGGAATGCGGGGCGTCCATGTGCTGCGCCCGGCACCACGGCGAGCGAGTGTTTTTCTCAACTTTCACCACTTGCTCGTGTTTCTTTTCTGTAGATTGTGTAGACGTTGCACAGTTGCCATCAGTGAACAATTACAATTTTTTGGGCCACCGTTTATGGATTCACCCTCCATAAGCAACACTTTATCATTCTCTTTGTGCGGTCGTCCGCGCGCCACCGTCACCTGGAGGGGGCGGTGTAAATGCATAGTCCGCCTCCTCTGTTCTTACCGGTGAGTTCGCCGCTCCTGTCAGCACGGAATGCAGTTAGCCCCCCAATGCTAACATGTTCAGGGTGCAAGCTGTCTGAATTTGAGCGTGTGACGTTTACTGTGTTTGATTCAGACCTTATAAAAAGGGACGTCTACAAGTATATTTCCTCGCCAATCCCAATTTTTTTCTGTGATGCCAATTGTCTTGCAGGACAACATTTCGGCTGCAAGGACATGGCTGCAAAATTACACGCGTGCTGCAAAGGTAAACAATTCTGATTTTGGCTTTGATTCGAACCAAATAAAAATAACACAAAAACATTATAGCAATGGCTTCTTGGGAGCCACTCAGACTCAGCCAATCACATGGCTGTTTAGAGAGATGTGCTGTTGTGCTTTGGGCTTTTTGCAGTCTGTTGTCGAAACCTGGGACGCTGCAGCTGGCGAGGAGCCGGGACGGGACACTGCAGCTGGCGAGGAGCCGGGACGGGACGCTGCAGCTGGCGAGGAGCCGGGACGGGAGGCTCCATCACCTGCTGTGGACACATAGGTTCTAACCGAATGGAAGCTCCGGGGGAGGAGGGCGGGCGACCAGGGGTGAGACGTTTAGGCGACCAGGGGTAAGGGGTTTAGGTGACCAGATTTGGGGTTTCCGGCAACTCTTTCTGCACAAGAAGCAAAATAGGCACGATTCCGACAGCCGTGTGGCAACGGGACGTGCAAAAACACGGTGGGGTCCTACAGCGAGATGAACTGGTCCACATCATTCCATGGGTGTGTCCAATTAAAATTATTTCTTGCCATTAACTCATTCACTGCCATTGACGGCTAAAGACGTCAAAGATCCTTTTTTTTTTTTTTTTTACTCAGCTGATCGTGGTCTGAACTGATTTGCGCGGAGAAGAATTGGACATACCTATGTTGTAAAAAAATGAAATGATCATGTAAAATGAAAAAAAGAACTCAACCGCTTTCTGTTCTGTCTCTAATCATACCTGATGGAGCTGGTGGAAGAATCAAGGATGCGTCCTGCAGACTGGGGTCTGTTGAGTTTCTTTTTGAGGTGATTGCACTCAGTGCTTGCTGATAAAGGCCTGGGACCCCAGTCAAATAGTTTTTCTCCCAGAGAGTGCCTCTGTCTGGGGGGTATTAGAAGCTGAGGACCCGGTCAAGGGACACAAAATTGAAATTTCGCTTTTTACGTTCTTGAATGCCTTCGTTGATAAAAGTTTGGGTTTTTAGTCCTGTAAATGCATTTTCAGTCTTGAGTCTTTTCTAGCCAATTTTCAATCAGCACGTTATGTAAGGCAGCATTTATGGTTCCGATACGCTAAAGAACTCTGCGATTTTATTTGGGGGCCGGGGCGGGAGGTTCTGGATACTTATATTTTTGTTAGTAAGAAATGTTAACATTTACAAGAATAATCAATACCTTTATATTTTGTTTGGTCAAGCTCCCCCTTCTCGGCTGCCGGGCTGACAGCAGCAGGCACGTCGGAGTGCTTAGATTCTATTTTCGGTAGATGGGATCAAAGTTTGTCTGGTGCATTTAAAGCCTATATCAGAGGAGAAATTATCAGCGAGGGCCTCACTCTTAATGAGAAGTGTGAGTTCGCTAAAGCGAGAAACTAAACGCCAGCTGACCGAGCATCTGTACTTTCGTTCATGTGCATGGCTGTTCCTCTTTTCCTTTTCGACCATTTGGACATTGGCCTCTCGACGAGAGGCGGCGGCGGGACGCTGGATAAATGAAATGAAATTTTTTTTTTACATAAATGTTACTATAATTCATCTCATCGGGCATGGCGAAAAATTTGATATTTTAACGTCTAATATGAACAGTATATATATATATATATATATATATATATATATATATATATATATATATATATATATATACGGGGAGAGAGAGAGTGAAATTCAAATAAATATATATATATATATATATATATATATATCATGAGTAAAACATGAGACACAGCTCCATCATGCATCTGCGACAGTGACACTTTCCGGGAAGTCATCCGCACCGAAGAGAACAAACAACAGCGCAGGTGTCCGTGACAATCCAGTTATCTCCACAGGTTTGAATATCCTCAAATGTGAAAGATTTTTTTTTTTTTAAATCACATTAGCTTTGTTTCTAGACAGGAAAAATATTTTGTTGTTATACACAATGTGTATTTAAGAGTTTGTGGCTCATTGCGGCGATGTGCATCAGTCCTGCTAATGGTGCTGTGGAGGGAGGGAGATAATATTCATCCATCCGGCAACAGCGCACTCTATTATGTGTCCGCACAGGATACTCTTGACAGGAAGTAGCCGGACAACCTCATAAGGGAAATATTTGACAATCAAATTAATGACTGCCCAGGCTTCAGGATGTGTTTTTACACTATATAAAGGTGGAAATGGGAGCTTTTTGTTACGGTCAATTAAGTGTTTTTGTTAAATATAGCTGCGTAGAATAATTATATGCATTAGGAATCCACACAAGAACACACACTGGAGAAAAACCTTTTTCCTGCTCAGTTTGTGGCATGATACCTTTCGCCACGGCTCTGTCTGCTGCGGGATTCGAACCCCGGAGCTTCCATTCGGTTAAACTTAGGGGCCACATCCATATCCCACCGGGGATTGCTGGGATGTAAACGAAAATGTAAAAATCTGCCATTTATTCCAATTTAATTTAAATAATGCCAGCGTCTGCACTTCCTGAGTCGGCGCGCGACAGAATTTTAAGGCAATCAGATGACCCCCGTGACCCTGAACAGGAATGGTGGTATTTTCTCTAATCCACACAGGGTCAAAATCATACTGAGATAAAAAGCGGCTGTATACCGTATTTGGCCCAAGACCATTAAGACATTTAAAAACAAATAGAAGCACCTTAAAATCAATCCTGAAACACCAGACATTTATAGACTATAAAAATGTATTTGCCTATATAATGGAAAGCATATCACCTCAATCTTGAGGGTGTCAGGCTTTCCAGCTGGAACGGCGCTCGAACGCGTGACAAAAAAAAGGCACTCGAGTTTTTGGTTATTTCCTCTTGGCATGAAGCTATTTATAACACGCAGAAGGCAAGTTTTGTTAGTTGTTTTCTGGAGCGATTTTCTCAGCTAAAACAGCAAATTTGGGACTGCGACCTGAACGCAACGCCTTAGACCGCTCTGCCATCCTGGCATCTGTTTTTTTTTTTCAATACAAATTACAGATAACCAATTCTTAACGTGGACTGCACGCATATCGCTGTATTTTATCTTTCCGTGCCAGTAAGGTTGGTGAGTAGATTGAAGCGGCAACTCTCTTGATTGCGTTATTTTGCCTTAAATGGTGCTGATTTGCTCAATACCCAGAGGAAGGAATTGTTGGCCTGTCAAGAATCATGGAAATATATAAAAATAAAAATATTTAAAAAAAAATAAATAAATATTAGAGCGGCAGATCAGTCGAGGGCCACAACAGGTTGATGTATTGGCCACATGTGCAGCAAGATGCGGCCACAGAGCTCATCAAGCATGTCATAAAATGGCAACCTCTGAAGTTTGACATCTGGGTGGACGGGGTGCAGTGGGACCGCAGCGGACAGGTGGTGCGTCAAGCCGGAGAACTCGTGCTTCCCAGGGCCGAGTAGCGACTCCCCCCCTGGTGGCAGTGGGAGAATCCGCTGCGGCTTGTTTTCGGGGATTTGGCAGACCGCTTTGCGCCATTTTGGCAGACCTTGGGTATTTTCTTTGATTATAAAATTGATCTGTCTGTTAAGCACGTTCTGTGTCCGTCACAAGTCCCTGTTCTGGCGGAGCACGCCCTGCGTACGCCACCAGTCCCTGTTCCGGCGGAGCACTCCATGCGTCCGCCCCAAGTCGACAGGGAACCGACATCCGGGCGGACGGCCGGGTCGATGGCAAGCTGGCTCACGGTTGTAATTTTTATTCCATTTTACTATTATTGTGATAGAAATACTAATGTTGACGAACTATTATATGTGATCTGATATAAAGTCATGGCGGAGCGGTCTAAGGCGTGGTCGGATTAATTCCCGTGCAGCCCGGCCAAACGTTTCCAATGTAAATTTCCACCTTTATATAGTGTAGAAAGGCATCCTGAAGCCTGGCCGCCGGCGTCGACAGATTGAATTCAGTTTAATCAACGTAAGTAAATGGAGGGCCGGCTATGAGCCGCGCCGTGCCCGCCAACAGCCTTCCACGGTCGGATACAATGTTTCAAAGTTCCCCGCTGGCAAGCCCGGGGAAGGTGCTCCTCTTCGGCTTACTGTGACATGCGCCTCACCACTTATTTATTTCCGTTAGTACGTTCTCCACGGCCCCTGTGGCTCAACACGCTCTGTTCGTCGAGACAAAGAACAGTCGGAAGCTCAGTCGCCCTCGTGAATGACTGCCCAGGCTTCAGGATGTCTTTTTACACTATATAAAGGTGGAAATTTACATTCGCATTTTTTTCAACCATTGTTCAATGATACGTGATTTTGTGAACTGGGTGAATGCTTTTAAATATTTTTTAAGATGACGATGATTATAAACCATCAATCGATTTACCCAAAGTTTCGCCACGTCTGCCGAACGAAATTAGCGTCTATAATGGTTTTTCTTACTTTTCTCTGAATCTCCGCCCTCACGGGATCGTCATGACTGTGGAATATACACAACTAGCTCTGCGACTGATTGTTGCGGCCCCTAAGTTTAACCGAATGGAAGCTCCGGAGGAGGAGGGCATGCTCGCGTCACAGTAAGCCGAAGAGCAACGCGGGCCCCTAAGTTCTTCGCGGGTATAAAAAATATTCGGGGGCATTGAAGTTTCGCCGAGCGGCACGACGGGCGCTGGAGCGGTTAGACGGCCGGCGTGCGTCTGAAAAAAGGTTGCAAGAATTTTTTTATGACGTGTTTATATATATATATATATATATTTATATTGATTTATTAAAAAATGCATTCTTCCATTTTTAAATAGATAATATTAATATATTATATAATATATTATTGAATCATTACACAAGTCCAAATTTCACTCACTGACCTCATTACCCAGCTAACAAATCAATTAATGGCTCAATAAGATGTTGGACTAGACACCTTAGATGTCTCCAGTTGAGACATTCATCATCATATGATATACAGTTATGCGTATGTTACAATCTAAGAACCTACCAGCCACTACAGTTCTCTCTGTAGCAGAGAGCAACACAAATAAAAGCCTAAAGGCGGTCGTCTGTGCTTCAATCTCCCCTGATAAGAGGCCATTGGCGAGAGCGGTCTCGACGACTTTCTTCAGCTTCTTCCTCATCCTTGTGTCTCGCTTCGCTGACGGGATGTGTGTGCGTGTGTGTTGCAGATGAAATGGAACATATTTCTCAATAATGACTTCCAAATTAGAAAACATTCCTCAATATGGCTCTTACAGAATGAATCTTTTCAGTGAAAGCGAGTGAATGGATCTCTTCCCAACCTCACACTCCAAAGCGCTGGATCAGAGAGGCCATTGAGATCTGTGAAGCGAAAGGAGTCACGACTGCAATTGCGTGGAAACATCTGAGGCCCACGCGGAGGGAAAATAAATGTGTACAAGGAACTCACTAGAGAGAAACACAGGAAATAAGAATCCTGTTCAGTTTTTGTGAGCAGAATCTTGCATGGAGAAAAGGACAGTCTCGTGTAACAGTAATTTCCCAGCAGGATAACAATCCGGACTGATATTTTGGACATTTAAGCCCGGCCGGGCCAGGTGGGCGCAGGCCCCATGTCAGGTAAAAAATTTACCTAAAACATATTTAACAAGTCAACACAAAATATCATTTGGACCCTGGGAGAATTCTAACGCATGATGCACTCATGACTAAATTGAGTGGGTTTTACCAAAACATAAGCACACCATAACATTAAAAATATCGAGAAGATAGGATCATCTGAGTCATGTTGCCGGAGCTTTTGTTGCCACAGAGTACAATCGGACTTTTCAGCACCTTAAAGCTGAAGTATCCTCAAATGATAGCAAATGCATTTTAAAGAAAATTGCAAATTAAATCAAAATCGTAATATCTGGCAGAAGAATAGCAATAGAATTTTTAAACACTCAACCAGAGCTGCTAAAATTGGAGGAGTAAACACATGCCCAAATTTTCCACCAAAAACCAAATGGTGAAGCACGTGGAGGGTGCGCCTGTTTGCTTTGTTCTTGCTTGGTACTTTCAATGGGCTCTGTCTGAGGCGGGATTCGAACCCTCGCCTCCGGAGCTTCCATTCGGTTAAACTTAGGGGCCGCTTGGCACCGCCCCTGGTCCTCCCGCACGCCCATCCTGCAACAAGTCAAGTGCATTTGCAATCGTCCTTTATTCACAAGAGAGTCTCCAAAAGAGCCCGAACACAGCCATCCAACCGCACGCTTGTCCAATCTCACACAACAGCTAGAAGTAAAGAATCTAACAGACAGAAGCTCACTTCTGTCAACGTCTTCAATTAAATTAAAGGCTCAAATGGAACGAGCATGTTTAAAGGCAAAGGCTGCTGATTTACAACAAAGGTTGGCACTTGAGCAAGAAGAAGCTGCAATTAAGGCAAAGAAGCAAATGCATGCGAAGATAGCTGGGATATGCTCCAGCGCCCTCCGCGACCCTGAAAAGTACGATTGTACATTGTGGCAACAAAAGCTCCGGCAACATGACTCAGATGATCCTATCTTCTCGAAGTTGTACACATTTGAGGATACTTCAGCCCTGAAGACATCTACCAACTTATGGGGAAATTAGTAAATTACCATTGTATCAACTTTTTAAATGGAGGAAAAACAACAAAAACGTGTACAGTAGAGCAAAAAATGCACTAGTGCACAATAATAAATTGTGCACTAGTGCATTTTTTTTCATTTCATTATCCAACTGCCAAAAGCTAGCGTTCTAATCTATTGGGCTTTCAGAAACTTTTGCATGAAAAAATGTCAGACTATATTAGAAGGTTTATATTGTGGTATATCATTATTATTATTATCATTAATATTATTATTAATTTAGTAGTATCATAAATATTATTATTATTATTATAATAATAATAATTATTATTATTATAATTATTATTATCATGTACAGAAAACACAATAACAATAAAAATATTGTTCCAACATTTAACCTTACAAACTCATTTTAAAATGTAACAAAATCTGCAAAGATCATTTGTGGTGCGACTGAAGAATCCAAATAGCAAAAGTACAAAGCCACGTAGAAAAAAAATAAAATGAAAAAAAATTATACATTATTTGTCTTTGGGACAAAAGATGTGTAATGAAAAAAAAGGGCATTATTTTTCATCACACTATTGCAAATATCCCCATTGTGGGACTAATTAAGGACATCTTTATGTTGTGGTTTCCCTACCAGAACCAGCACCAACCCTGTATATTCATGATATAAAACACTGTTTCAATTTGATATTTAGCCTTTCTATACTGTAAAAATAGAAGACCCCAGGCTTTCCTGCGCGCCCTTGCCCAATTGGTGGTGTTCAGGAGACAACCTGGGACTGAGAATATTTAACATTTTACTTATTCCGGTTTTTATATGTTGTTAAAGAAATTTAGTATGTCATGTCATCATGTTTCAAAACTATGCTGACAGATGTAGTGTATTTTTATATCCACTGTTGGAGTTGAGCCACCGAGAAAATCAGAAACATTTCGTAAATGAATCTTAAAAGCCACTGATCAGCACAAGTGCGCCATTAAAAATGGATGCACCGCCAGGCCATCTCCAGCCAGTTAATGACGCTTATATACAATATATATTGTACGTCGTAATCCGAACAGCTCATGTCAGCTTGCTACTGTCTTTGAAGCAGATGAGTATGCGTGACAAGAGTGCCAAGCGTAAAATTTGTGTAACGCTAAGCGAAAACCAAGATGGTGTTTGGGCCTTCAAATAAACAGGTTGTGTTATTACAGTTTAACGCTAAGGCCTTTTTAGCCAATTGGAAGCCTGAAGAGGAAAAGGCAAAAATCTGAATTGAATAGGAAAGAAAATGCAATGGAAAAAAATAAATAAAACAGTTGTACATTTTAGACCTTCGGTGTTGACTTCATGTGACACCCTTTTTTTTTTTTGGAGAATAAAATGAGATTAAGATTGTGGATTTAGGAGGCCCACAGTGTCAAATGAACAGTGGACAGAGAGGGGGCTTGCCTAACATTCAATGGAGAGTCAGGGAATGGACTCCGAGTGCAAGTTTCAGGCCATCTATCTCAAGAAAGAGCTTCTGATGCACCTCAAACGGGTACTGCAAATTTAGTAAGTTCAGCGCATAGTTAATTCCCATGAGCAGGAGACTGGCAACATTTCCACAACCTCATTTTCTTAAGCAACAATGGAAACAGAGGCATGGGATGTGTCTTCTTGTCCCTCACTTGCTTGGAAGACATAGAGTACGTGTGTCAAACTCAAGGCCCGGGGCCAGATCTGGCCCACAACCTAATTTTATGTTGCCCGCAAAGGGCAAATCATCTGCATCAACTTCCTGTTTCTAGCATATTTTCTTCACAACAACACTGAGATATGAGATATTGCCAATTATTTGTTACCAATCCTCCCCTTTTAAAATAAATTGAATTCAGATCAACCCACTCGTGTACAAACCTGCTTTGAGTGGCACAACACGAGGCTGCTTGCAAACTTCGTCCAGCAGTTGAAGATGTTGCTCGTTCTCTTCTTTTATTGCACAAAGGTCCTCTTTGCACTTGGGTGTCGTTCTCGCACACATTTTCAAATGATAATTCCAATAATTCTGATCTCTGCTCGGCGATGAGTCATGTGCCTCTTTTCGTTAGCGTTTACTTTGACAATAAACCGCAATTAGGGTGTCAAACACCTTAAAGCACGCTCACGGACGGCAGACTCACAGTGCGTCCTTCCTGCCAGTGTTTTCTTCTTCTTTAGAGCAGCTTCTGAATAATAAATTAATCGATTATTATAACCATACTCAACATGTACAGATGCATTAAATACTTTCATTAAATCAGTTTTGAGAGTTTTATTTTTTTGCACGCTGTGTTTATTCAACTTTTTTTTTTTTTTTTAATATCTGAACTGGCAGCCCAGCACCAGTACACGATTAATCGATATTGATCACAAAGACCTCATCCGATTAATCATGCTTAAAAAATTTAATTATGGCCCAGCAGCGAATGGGAAATGATGGATGCACAATCTGTGAAAACCTTTAAAACCCCCAAATAAATACCTACCTTTTTGGGGGGATTATAACAACAAGTCCTATAGCTAAACGAATATTTGACGTGTTCATGGACAAATATGGAATATCTCAACACGAGCGAGCGGAAAAAAAAAAAAAAAAAAAAAAAACCTTGGGGGAGACGAGCGAGACAGAATTATTGTTTTGTTTCATCACGGGCACATTGATTTGTTTTGCCGAAAGTGTTTGGAGCCAAACAATGTGCGCTAGAGAACGCCTTTTGATTTTCCTCTGCAAAAATTAACTTCCCACCTCGCCAGCAACAAAAGAATAAAATAACTATGTTGTTTTTGTGTTTTTTTTTTTGTTCACCTGGAGCAGCATTTTGGCGGAGTGAACGGACCCACACGACTGTGGAGCCGTCCAAATTATCACAGGTCTTACACTCAGCGACTTGGCGCCAGTCGACACATTTAGAGGAAGTCCCCCAGAGAATTATTACACAAAGGGGCAGAAATTGAACATAGTCCTCTGTCTGAGGTGGGATTCGAACCCACGCTTCCTGGGGAGACTGCGACCTTTCATAATTTCTTCTAAGTCCTTCGATGCAGAGGGGGGGCGGCACCGTCTTGTTTTTTTCCATGTCGTCCTTGACGTTGAGATGATATTGGCGAAAATATAAAAAAAAATTCAGACATCCTGAAGCCTGGGCAGTCATTAATTTGATTGTCCAAAAACATTCAGTGTGGTCAAGACACCATCATGCGACACTCTACAAGGTAAGTCGTCGCCGGAACAAAAATAAATGTGGATCGCATCTAAGGCGGTCAGGCGGGTGGGTCCCAGGGGCGAGGCCATTTCAAGATTTTAAGAAAACCAAGAAGGATTTCTTCACAATACGAAAACCCACGCCTCCTGGGGAGACTGCGACCTGAACGCAAAGCCTTAGACCGCTCTGCCATCCTGGCAGCTGGTAATGCTCTCTTGACTGTGTTTGCTGTAAACCCCAAGCACACTCCGGTTTATGCCGCGCGTATCAGTGATCTGCCGAGCATTGTCCTGTCACAAGATCAACTTATAGTTTGATGTGAAAAGATCATACGAGCGCTTTGCGCTCCTTTTGTTTTGCCGGTACTTGGCGGCGCTGTGTGTATAACAAAATAATAACATTAAGATGTCTTCAGGTCGGGAGGTAACACATTTCCCCTTGTTGTTTTAACAACAGGCCATTGAGATCTGCAAGCGAGGCAATCAGAGTTAAAGCACCCTCTCCTCCGACACGACCTCATCCAGACGGGGGGCATGCCGCGGCTCTTGCCGCGCGCGACGCCAGGCCACGCTCTCACTTCCTGTTCATATTAGACGTTAAAATATCAAATTTCTCGCCATGCCCGATGAGACTGCCAAGTTTGGTGAGTTTTTGTGCATGTTTCGGGTGTCAAAAATGCGATCGTACAATCGGAAAAATAATAATAATAATAATTTCTACAAAAACAACAGGGACTTCGCAGCGGTCGCTGCTCAGGCCCTAATAATAATAATAATAATAATAATAAAAGTAATAATATTTTCTACAAAAACAATAGGGACCTCGCAGCCGTCGCAGCTCGGGCCCTAATAACAATTTCTAGAAAAACAATAGGGACCTCGCAGCGGTCACTGCTCGGGCCCTAATAATAATAATAATAATAATAATTTCCACAAAAACAATGGGGACCTCGTAGCGGTCGCTGCTCGGGCCCTAATAATAATTTCTACATAAACAATAGGGACCTCGCCGCGGTCGCTGCTCGGGCCCCAATAATAATTTCTACACAAAGTCCATTGTGGTGACCCGCCCCCTTTTAATAAATTCAAAATGGCCGACTTCCTGTAAAACCTAGCTCATTGCTCCAAGAGACTTTTTTGTAGGTCTTGGTCTTATACATACAGTGAACCCTCGCTACTTCGCGGTTCACCTTTCGCGGGTTCAGTGCTTCGCGGGTATAAAAAATATTCGGGGGCATTGTAGTTTCGCCGAGCGGCACAACGGGGCGCTGGAGCGGTTAGACGGCCGGCGAATGTTCGGATTCCTGGAGGAAGTCCTCCTTTGGCTTAAATCCTAAAACCAAAGGTGCAGACCCTACGTTTTTTTTTGTCCGTCTGTTGCGGCCCGAACGCCCCTCCGTTCCCCCCCCTAAATCCAGTGCCCAATTTGGTATGTTTGCATCTCTATGTCCTATGTGGAGAATACTGGAAGGTCAAATGGATCTGACAACTGAACAGAATTTCTTGGTAAAAACTACCAAAATTTGCTGACCAAAAATAACATCAATTACATTTTTGATTCCCGTTGGCGGCGCTGTGTGTATAACAAAATAATAACATTAAGATGTCTTCAGGTCGGGACGTTTTATTTACAGGTGAAGGCCAATTTGACTTCTTGTAATATACAAAAATATATGAAAAAAAAGAATGAATTAACAAGAGAAACAAATAAATATTAGCATTTAAAAGTTTAGGAGTCATGTTTGTCACCGCCGCTTCATCGCGGTTCACCTTTCGCGGGTTCAGTGCTTCGCTGGCACCGCCCCCGTCATATAGTATTTCGGAAACAAAAAATTTTAGCCCCAGTGTTTGTCCCAGGTCTTAAGATGCTCCAGACAGAACTTTAAGGCAATCAGATGAAGCCTTTAGGATCAGGGTGCAAAATCAGGGCAGGCTGTGTGAAGTGCATAGGTGGCCATTCCTCATTAAAAGTAGGCATTTTCAAATCCTTCCTAATTTCTCCAAAATGAATAGATAAAAAAAAATTTTTTTTTTTAATTCTTCCAATTCTTCCTCTATTTACATATCCTTTGCTGCGGAGGTCATCAAGTTGGGGTGCACACCCCCCACACCGAGCCCCGGCACCACCATCCTGACGGGAGCGGCCACGCCCGTTGTCCTCGTCATCATTGGCGGCGCGGCAGCCGAGGTCACGCCGGGATTGGCCAGAGGTCCGATGGGGAGCGCCGGCGATCCCAGGGTGAGGTCCAAGCCCGCTGGAATGGGCACATAGAAGAAATTTCGAGGATAAAATCCTCCAGAGCGCCAGGGCGGCCGTTATTGCAGTATGCGTCCGCCTGGCAGCTCTCCTCCGCACGGCTAGAACACGGAAAACTCCGCAACAGAATTCCCGACCAGAGATCCGAATGTGAAATTAAGAACTTCAAACCTTTCCACCATGGCAGCCACGGCAATGAAGATGAGTTTTGAACAATTATCGTACTTTTGCCACAAAGTATTAACTTGTTTGAAGGACGAGCTAAACAATATACTTAAAACATTGATCGCCACATGATTAAACTCTACAGCGATCTAAAAAAAAAAAAAATGGGCAGATCCTCTCCCTTATCAGCGCATATGCAGCACTTCCTTGATCAGTGTACTGTTTGAAGCTCTCACCATCCGACTAGACGACACGAGCAGAAGAGCGGAGAGGGACGCCAAACGACGCCTTCATGGCACATTTCCACATTTATAGAGTGTAAAAAGGCATCCTGAAGCCTGGGAAGTCATTAATTTGATTGTCCAGTATTTCCCTTATGAGATAATGCCTCACATAGCAAATGTGTACAAACTGTAAAGAAAATAATTAGAATAAAAAAATGAATTGTCAAAAAAATAGCACACATTTAAGTGTCTTTAAAACATAAAAACGTGTTTGATTGATATAATCGGTTCATGTACTAAACATTAAAAATAAAATAATAACAGCATTTTTTCTGAATAGACTGTACAATTAACAATATTATTTATTTTATGAAATTACTATTATCATACATTATATTTTAAGACATTACAGATTATATTTTCATATATCAGGCTACATTATAGTATATTACAAATTAATTATAAATATACAATTAAATGAGAGTGAAGTCCAATAATTTATATAATCTGACATATTTTAGATACATATTTTATCTTTTTTTTTTTCACGTTCCGGCGGCACACGCCCTGCGTCCGCCTCAAGCTCTGGTCCCGGCGGAGCACGCCCTGCGTCCGCCCCAAGTTCACGTTCCGGCGGGGGGCACGCGCACGCGCACACGCACACGCACACGCAACGCCTCCCTCAAAACAAACCTTTGCAACACGTTTTCGAATCCCACCTCAGACAGAGCCCATTGAAAGTACCAAGCAAGGCAAAAAAGGATCTGCGTGTGCATGTTGCTTTAATAGGCGGGGCCCGGCCCCTCGGGTCCCCTGTTGGAGATCATCTCCAACGGCAAGGCCAACACGGTGGATGTCTTCTACTCCACCGGCAACCACCAGCAGCTGGTGTCCATCGAGGAGGCCTTCCCATGCTCTTGGGTCGCCGGGCGCTGTGGTCGCCGTTGGCTGAGTGCATGCGGTACAGGTCCACCATGTACCGTGGGACCACGGTCAGAAACGTCTGAAATAATATTCGTCAAGACCTTCAAGTCAATATTTAGATTAGATTTCTTGTAAATGGACTTTTTTCTCCTGGTAATATTTCTTTTAGGAATAGTGCTACTTTTATTCTTGTAATATTTCACTTTTTTCCTTGCTTGCAAAGTATGGTATTAAGATTTTTTTCCCCTTAATTAAGTTTGACTTTTCATGAAGGAAATACTGGACAATCAAATTAATGACTTTCCAGGCTTCAGGATGCCTTTCTATTAAAACTGCCTTTTAACTCGGCAACAACTTTGCAAGTTAAAACTGAACAGATCCAAGAAAAAAAAAAAACATTTATATAGCGTATTTTATGAACTATAGAGCGCCCTTAAAGATCAGAAAAAAAGGCATCATAATCATCAACAACATTTCATATTTAAAAATTATATTTACACATTTCACATGGCGAGGAACAATTGGAGGGCAAGTCTGGTGCCATTATTGTGATTATGTTGATGATTGGCCTCTCTGATCCAGCGCTGTTGTTTGTTCTCTTCGGTGGAATTCATTTTAAAAAACGTAATCGCTTGACAACACTAATTATTTTTAAACAAAATGGTATAATTGCTGCATTAATAAACATGTACTTCATGTTAAATTAAAATAAATAAAATCAAAATAAATGTGGAACATTAAGTGAGCAAAACCTTGCATCTAAACAATTACAATTACTGGAATTGTTTCTGTAAACTGTGAGTTATGGTACCACTTTTGTCCCGTAGTTCCCAATTGGATGGCGTGTGAGGTTCTAGCCAGAACTCTAAACTGTCCTTATCAGCGAGATTGAGTCCACCTCCGGGAAAGCACCCGGAGGTTGATGTACGGAGTGATGTCCGACTCCAGTGATGCTGAGTTCACTGAGTTCAAATATCTAACTGTGTTCCGAGATTACAAATTAAGCCTCGAGCTAACGCTCCAATTTTGACTGTTAATTGACAAATTTTAAAGCAACACAAATGAAATAGTAACCATTTATGCTTAAAATAAAAAATCCCAAAACTATAATAACGCAGATACCGAATTAAACCTCTATCGATTAGATTAAAGAGCTTGTAAAATACGAAATGGAAATATTTCGCAAATCATGTCGGTGCGGATGACCCTGCCCTTCTCCCGGTCCATGATGAGAAGACCTCCCATGCTTCCACCATCTATGGCGATGGGCTGTGTTTGCACACTCACGCACTTGAAGCCTGCTTCCAGAGGAAGGTTATAGTAGGGTGAGAGGGTTATTTTTTTTTGGGGGGGGGTGTAATAGGGGCTTCATTAGAATGACGCCTGGAGCTCATTAACACGGGGTCAAGTGAGGAGGGGAGACTGGAGGTGATGTGCTTGAGGACGTTAATCTACAGTCGAAATGGATGCCATAAATAATGGAGAACCATGTGATTTATCTCAGCCAATCAATAATGATAGAATGACGAAATCCAAATCCACACCCCTTGAACCAACCAGATGTGATCAAACAAACAGACCCATAAAACATGTACACGTCTGCAGACATGCACAACAAAAATAACAACGGCGTCTGTATGTTCAACTTTTAACAACCGGCACACGATGATATATATATACATATATATATATATATATATATATATATATATTTATTATATATATTGAGTCACCTTTCATAAATCATAAATCAATCAACCAACCAACGCGCCTTTTGCCCCACTTTCCATAAGTAAGAAGTACAATCTTTGCTTGAAAGCTGAACTGATCATCTCTCTGGCTGCTGGCGTCTCAATGTGTGGCTCGCCATTTCTTATGTGATTTGCGAGGTCTTTATTAGGCCTCAGCAGACCCCGAGACTTCATTGGCGGCCTTTCCGCCGACCTTTCCCAAAAAAAAAATCTGTTGATTTTTTTCCAATTTTTCACATCTCTTTATTAAGAAACATGACATTATTTCATATTAACAGGGGGGAAAATGCACAAATATCATTTCATTAGGATTCAGTTGGTGGTTGGCAATAAGTCAGTAGACAAAAATGTTGATCATCATTTTCCAAAGTAAAAATAAATGTTTTGTTTTGATTGAACACAAAGATAATCAGCCCGCTGAAAAACTGAAATGATGATCATTTGGACAATTTAAAATGAAAAAACAAAGGAATTCCGAGCTATAATATAGATTGTGTTGTTGCTACTGAACTCTCAAAATCCTAATCTTCGCACTGTTTATCAAATATGGCTCAATGTGCCCATTATAGAATAATAGGAGACATTAGGAGCACCTTCCTGTTAAGGGGGCTCTGTCTGAGGCGGGATTCGAACCCACGCCTCCTGGGGAGAATGCGACCTGAACGCACGACGGGCGCTGGAGGTATCTGGCTGCAATACAGTGGGGACTCGTATCTCCCCACTGGTCAAGCAAGCAACACTATTGGTGAAGCGTGCATTTGTACTTTACTGACTTTAACATTTAAAGGTCAATAATATTAAACATTACCACCGGGGGCAGCAGTTTGCCCAAGTGGAACTTATTAGAACACGATTGGCTGCGAGAGACAGGACCTCATTATAAATTAGCACTCAAACAAGTGTTCTCCACATGCACACTTCACGGTTGGATTTCCCCGCCAACCAATGAAAAAAAAAAAAAAAAACCTTCCTTTGGACCAACGATGTATCAGCTATTTATTTAGTTTGTTTTGCAGTGCATTTGCCCACTTTGCTAGTGTCAAATACTAGAGGTGGCATGCGGGGAGCGCCACAGTAGAAAAACTCACAATCGCATGCGTCAGACCCTGAGAACTGGGAGTAGTGTTTGTGTAAATTCGCACTTTGCTTGTCGAGCTTTGTCTTGCCAACGTGTAATTAAATCAAGCGGCTTTGCCCGTTATATTCATTGCTACATCTAGGAATATATATCCATTGTGAAGACAACACACTGAAAACTTCAACCTAAGCCTTCCGTGCTCCGCCTGAACGTGAACCTGGGACGGACGCACGGTACTGTTGATAAAATAATGGAAGTTAAAAGAATCCTTTACAATGCTGCAAAAAAAAAATGTTTGCAGTCCTCATTTTCGCAGACAATTATGTTTTAGGTTAATTTTTTACCTGACATGTTTCGGCGAGTCTTTCGCCTTCTTCAGAGTGTCGCATGATGGTGTCTTGAGACCCGTCTTTATCAGCTGATGTTCTTTTACTGCTCTGATTTTTTCATTTTTTTGACAGGTAAGTCACACCCTCCGTGGCCACTTAACTAAGGAGCTGAGACTGTCACATCGGCTGGATTCGCGATGACCTTGGTGGCAAAAGTTAGCTCGTCCATTTTCTTGGGAAGGTATCTAACATTTCCCGACCCGAGCGGGAGGTGGATTGCTTAAAAGCTTTTGGCTGTGTGTTTGGAAAATAAATTCTGTATGCATGTGTTGATGTTTTGAGAGCTCCTAACATAAACGAAACTTCATTAACAGCTAAACCAAACGTTTCCAATGTAAATTTCCACATTTATAGAGTGTGGGTCTGTGTGTGTGTAATAATGCAAAATCTTACCTTAACAAAGCTAAATTGATAAAAATAAAATATCATTTTGAGAACGACTATTGTGAATTTGGTGTGTGGAAAACATGGAATTGAGTGGAAAAATGTCCCCAGAGTTGGAAAACTTTGTTTTTTTGCCGATATTTTGTCGTTGGAATGATTTGAATTGGTGGACAAATGTGTAAGGAAAAAAATGGCATGATAAAAATAATTGCTACATACATAAACACCAATATGAATGATTTATTATTATTATTACTACATTCTTTTTTTGTGTTTGTTTAAATCACACCAACCTGAGTGAAGCGGCGTACGAGGCATGTCTTCCCGACTCCGGCGTTCCCGATCAGAACAATTTTGAACAGGTAGTCGTAATCCTCCATACTCATGCTCAACTAGAGAAACGCACAAAATGAAATTATCATCATTGAGTCTTCAAGAAGTCTCAGAGACAATTAAAAATATGTCACTACTGTATAATATAAACACAATTAATAATGTTACAAAATTAAAGTTATGAGTATTAATACTCACAGACATATATTGTTTATTTTCAGCAAAGAACAAGTGGACCGCCCGAGCTGGCCCACATGGTGTTTTCTGAAGCAGACTTCGCTGCAGAGGGTGCCCGGGACGCCCCACCTGCCCCATCCCCACCCCCGGCTGCTCCCACTTCTAATGAGCCTTCATCCTCTCTAGTGTCCTCGAGTGGGTGTCCTGACTGTTTTATCAGGATCGTTATCAGACTCCTGCAGAGCTTGCTGATGAGCTCATCATTTGAATCATGTTGGATTTGGGCACACCGGACGGCGTACCAGCAGGTAAAAGTCGGAGTAATTAAATAAATACAAAAAGAATGGCTGGGGAATAAAAAAATAATACGTTTTAATAATAATTTGTTTTTTTTTGTAAGGAAATTCCACTCCTAACTTCAGAAAATGCTGCTGGATATTGTCAGAGTTGTTTCTGCCCATATATCTGTGCCATCGTGGCCGTTAAGTGGCCCAGCGAGTCTTTTTTAAAATGCGACGAGACTTAAAAAGTCCAACCCGAACGTATTTTTTTAATACATGCAAGGCAATGAAAAGCTTTAACACACACACACACACCCCCGCACACACACACACAAACATTGCGATGTGAAACTTTTGCAGCAACGTGCACGCGCGCAGCATGTTAACGTGCACATTTGACGTGAATCTTCTCCGAGGACGAGTTAATCCGCCGTGAAACGCGCACTGGTCTCTGGAACAATAGTCACCCCCCCTCGGAGTCATTGAATAAGTCACATTACACTCTTTTGTCACGAGATAACTAATAAACATGCCCGCAATACCTTGGAACAATCGAAGCGCCTTGACGTCGAGCAGCCCGCTGTTGGAATTAAGACGCACGAATATACGCGCACCGAGGATGCAATTTTCAACTACTAGAGGATTGAGAGTGGGGGGGAAGAGGAGAAAAGTTAAGGAATTGCCCCGTTTGGGATAAGGGGAGGGAGTTAAAAAAAAAAAAAAAAGAAAGAAAAAGAAAAAGAGGGGGTTGGGGAAGGGGGGTGGGGGGTAACGGTCTACAGGACAAACCCACATTCCTCAAGAAGTCTCCTGGAGTTGTTCTAACAGGGGCCACACTCACAACAAATCTTCTTGGAACCGTTACTCAAAAGGTTTTCCTTTTGCTGACAAACAGGAGTAAGCAACGAACCCATGCCTCCTGGGGAGACTGCGACCTGAACAACATTCCGACTTAATTATCCATTTGACTGTTACAAACCCGGATGGCCGTTTTCCACCGCGACACCAATGAAAAGCATTGGTCTTTCTCCTCCCGCCGAATCCCGTGGCTCCTCCTGCGTTTCGACCACCGAGGCTTGCATCTTTGTTAGCATTAAGCGAAACTAATTTAAGCCTAAAATGTTTCAAAAACATTTTACGAAAATTTCCACACCCTAAATGTCACCCCCGGGCCGTAGTTTGCGACTTCTATTACCTAAGCTACTTAGAAATAATGCTGCATTAATCTAATTGACTTTCTAGAACATTGGCTGCGTCTACTGCTCATTGTGCTGTCCGACGTGCAAGGTATGTGCGCCGCGTCGACCACAACAGCTGCTTTCGCTGTACCTGAAGACATCTATATGTTTATATTCAGTTATACACCTTGCGCCAATCAATATCATTTTTTACATTTTGACGTACTGCACGGTGCCCTTTTAACGAATCTGATTGAAAATTGGCTAGAAAAGACTCAAGACCTTGGTAGAAAGGGTAAGATCGACATTGAAACAGGCAAGCGATTTTTGGAAGTGAGACCATTCAGCGGGATTGAGAACCAGCAAACAAAATGCCCCATGACAATTCTTGAAGCTGTGTCCGCCAAACAAGTTGACCCAATTCCAGCTCTGAGAGTGCTCCAAAGCCAGGCAGACAGTGGTGGCATAATTGATATCGCCACCGGCGCAAGGCTTCTTCTCCCTGAAGCATCTGAAAATGATTTAGTCTCTGAGGATATGATTTTAGAAATTGCCACTAACCAGATTCTGAAAGGTGGATTAGTTAATCCAGCAAATGGTCAGCAAGTGTTGAATTTTAGTGACGCAGTTGCTCTGCGGCTGATTTCTAGTGACATGGCTCAGAAAATCCAGGACAAATTGACTCTTTTGAGGTTGACTCTGCCGTTCATCCTCCGGACACATAATACCTGTCATGGATGCAAGAAAAATAGAGAGGCTACTAACATACTAACCATTTTAAAAATTTTTGTTTCCGAAATACTATATGACGGGGGCGGGGCTTCAAAGTTTTCACATAGCAGGTCAAAGTGGGCATTAAAATCATGATTGGTCTTCTCCGATTGTCGGCGCACTGTTTCATTCGTCCACACATGGACAACGAGCCGGGATACGGATGGTGGAAGGACCGCTCCGCCATCCTGGCGCCTGGTAATGCTCTCTTGACATAAACCCCCACCCCCAAAAAAGTTTTTCTCAAGACAGCGACGATATACTGTAAATGCATTGGTGTATATACACATGTAAGTGTGTATATTTTTATATATATATTATATATTATATTTTCTCTTAATGCCTTGCCAAGGTATTGGCTCAGGACTCTGTATCGGCAGATGCTTAAAATGAAAGCGGAGTTTACATCATATAAGTTCACATGTACATTGTTTTTCCTGTTGAAGCCGGCCCCATTTTGTGTTGTGAAAAATGCCAATGAATAAGTAAAATGTGATGTCACGCATGGGTGATGGTTCGGTCCCAAACATTGAATGAGAATTTAAGGTTCCAAAAAGGCCGGTACCCATTTTAAATGTCAGGTTTTAAAAGGTTCATGCCATTGCATCTCTTACCCACGCTGGCTTTGAGAAACTTGTTAATATTACATTAGCTTTCTTTTTTTTTAATTTAAAATTAAACAAGCAGCAAGGAACTTCCCCCAAGTGTTATTTATTGAGCATGATTGAGAAGATGCTAGGAAAGCCTGTGAACATCTACTTTCGCGCACACGGCCCGCGGGCCACATCCGGCCCGCCGGGTGGCACTGACTGGCCCGTATGACAGACCTGGGCATTGTTAAGGTGCGCAGTGCGTGGTCAAACAAGTTTTTCTGTCACATGCCAAAAGTAAGCGCTGGCCGAAACACCATCAGAATTGTGTACTCGTAGGCCCAGGTGACATTAGTAGGGGGCAAGGTTATTTGAATTACCGAAAGCGACTGAAATAACTAAAACTAAAATTGAACAAAAAATATTTTTAGCAAAGTTTTTTTTCCTATATTGGATTTCTCCCCTTTTCTCCAGATTATTTCCCCCATTTTCCTTCATTTCGTGCCTATCAGCGTTTTCGGTGTGAAAAACATAATACTGACAATAATAATAAAATAAAAAATAAAAAAACTTGCATAATATGAGCACCTTATTTAACTATTCAGTGTTAACATGAGCTCCGGAGCTTCCATTCGGTTAAACTTAGGGGCCGCTTGGCACCGCCCGTGCCCGGGGAAGGTGCTCCTCTACGGCTTAACTGCCACGCACGCCGGCCGGAGCTCTGGTATATACATATATATATATATATATATATACACATTTTGCAGGAACTTTTGTTGCCACGGAGAATAATCAGACTCTGCGGCACCGTAATAGCCCATGCCGCCTGGACTTCCTAGAGATGTTCTCACTGGGTTTAGCTGGGGTTAGGCGGCTCTGGAATGTATCGGCGAGTGTGAAAGGGCGCAACACCTGTTGGGGGCGCTATTTCAAACTTAGCCTGGTGGCAAGATGCTAGCAGTTTACGTCCAAGTCGCCCCATCCTATGTCATCAGCCAAGATGCCCTCATATATGCTCGGATGACTGTTTCGGCCATGAGGATGTCACAATACGAAATTCGTGATTTTTCGTGAAAAGTTGTGGGAGTGGCATTGCACTGTTCCCACATATAAATTCTCCCCCCCCCCCCCCCCCTCAGGCCTCATGAGACCTCTTACAGAGGGACACTGAGTTGCTTTCCAGAATTTGAGCAGATTCTTTATTTGATGCGTCATCCATCTGGAATCTTGAGTTCTGACAGGAGGTATTTAGAGCTATCAGGTCTCCCTTCTTCCCAAACTTTATTTGAGATTGACTTTACCATTGCCAAAGCATTATTGCATCCAGTCTGTAAAAATCTCCCCTCAGACATAAACAATAAGGACATACATATAGACAAACACAGGCGCTGAGAGTGGAAGCCGCTGGAGGACACCGAGACGCAACGCCTTAGACCGCTCCGCCATCCTGGCAACTGATATATTTATTATATATATTGTATTTTTTTTTAAGCGAACAAAGCAAACACAGTCAAGAGAGCATTACCAGCTGCCAGGATGGCAGAGCGGTCTAAGGCGTTGCGTTCAGGTCGCAGACACCCCAGGAGGCGTGCATTTATAGCCCAACGGCATTATCATTTTAAACACTTACCATAACCCAATTCATACATTATTTTGGTATAATTGTTATAACACACTTATATAAGACTCACACTGAGCAGGAAAAAGGTAACAGCTAAACCAAACAAAATAAAAGGTATTCATCAGTAAAAAATAATAATATGAAAGACAAGTTTCACCAAGTCAAGAAGACAGAGCTGAGTTTCCGAGGCGTGGGTTCGAATCCCACCTCAGACAGAGCCCATTGAAAGTACCAAGCAATAACAAAGCGAACACAGTCAAGAGAGCATTACCAGCTGCCAGGATGGCAGAGCGGTGTCATGAAACCGCCCTCCGGCGTGCCCTCGGCGGTCCCGCAAGCCCAATCCCACCTCAGACAGACAGATAGATAAATAGATAGATAGATATGATGCTGTTTGAGAAGTGTTTTCTTAAAACCATTCCATTTAAGATTAGATCCCACTCCCCAAAATAAAAACAAGTAATTTATTGTACAGCAATTAGCTCCACCTACCTAAACATGCCTCTTTGATTTTGTACTTTGTGACAACAAAAGCTCCGGCAACATGACTCAGATGATCCTATCTTCTCGAAGTTGTACACATTTGAGGATACTTCAGCCCTGAAGACATCTACCAACTTATTTTTCATCGTAGTAGTAGCGCCGAAGAAGAGCGTGGGCGAAGAGGACACTGGAGGTTTAAAAAGTTTAACGATCGCTTTTTGAGACGGATCTAGAGGTAACACAAATTGTTGAATAGTTTTAGTTATGTTCAGAGATGGGTAGAGCAGCCCAAAGCTGTACTCAAGTAAGAGTACTGTTACTTTGGAATATGACTGAAGAGAAGAGCTGACAATTCTGCTTGGCCAGTATCGAAAGATTAGTGAGCTTATGGCGCGCCCGATGATGTTTATTGATGACGCACGCGAGTAGCGAGAGCGCCGTGCTAGTGCTAGCGTCGGGAGGTGGAGAAGGCGGGGAGCACTGTGAGGATCGGGGACGACCCAGAACACGCTGAAGAAACTATCTTCCTTCTAGTGTTCTATTGTGTTTCTAGTGTGGAAAAAAAGAGCAGATAGCTAAAATAGGCTCCCAGCATGCCTGCGGAACTCTTTTGAAAAGCGACTTAGATAATGAATGGATGGATGACTTAATTGAAAAGCGAAAGCCTGAAGTCAAAGGTAGTGCTTGCGCATCAACTATAAAAAGACAAAGGTAATTTTCGCCGCCAAATCGTCACTAGAACCCAAATTTTTTCCTGCAGGAGCGGTCACACACTGCCGGGCCCGTGCCCGGGGAAGGTGCTCCTCTTCGGCTTACTGTGACGCGAGCATGCCCGCAGACTGACCGGTAATTATTAAAATCACTTTTTGTGTGCTTTCGTGTGTACAAGAGAGCGAAGGACTGAAAGACAGCGAGAGAGAGTGAGAGAGAGGTGGGGGAGGGACAGAATGTTGGCACATCGAGGTAATAACCTGGATTAGAAGTGTCAGGTCATTTCTGCCAGTGTTAAGGAAATCATAATAGAAATACCAATGAAATTATACATTGCAGAGTGGAACCTTTTCCCGATTGATTGGTAAGCGACGCTCAGACAGGCGTGGCCCCGGGAGGGACCCGTCAGACAAACACTGGGGCTAAAATGTTTTGTTTCCGAAATACGGAAAATACGTTATATATTCAGTGTCTATATATATATATATATATATATATATATATATATATATATATATATATATATATATATATATATATATACGTTTTAATAATAATTTGGTTTTTTTGTTATAACATGAATTTCACTCTCTCTCTCCCCGTAGTAAGACAAAGGTTTTACAGACGAGATTGGGAATCTTGAAAAGAATTATATTCATTCATTAACCTTTGCGCGCTCCATTTAACTGTTTTTTTTCCCTCTTCCAACATCAAACCACCCCCCCTCCCCAATCTGGTAGCGAGACGCTCCAGCGCCCCGTCGTGCCGCTCGGCGAAACTACAATGCTGAGTAACTGAGTATAGGACCTGTTTTGGTAGGCAGCCTAGTTTGGAAGCTTATTTCATGCTGCTGTCAATTATTTTGAAGGCTGAGGTAAAAAAAATATGAACCGGTGCTCAGCATGAGGGTGGAGGACGTGTAGGGGCCGAGCAACACAGTCTGGGGTCTGTTGGTCAGAAAGTCCTTAATCCAGATGCGTGTGAGGGCAGGGAGGCCGAGAGTGTCCAGTTTGGCGACGAGGATGTCTGGGATGATCGTGTTGAATGCCGAGCTGTAGTCCACAAAGAGCATCCTTGCATAGCTCCGCTGTTGTTCCAGGTGGCCCAGCACAACATGCAGAGCAGCCCGTTTTTGTGCATGTTTCCATTCTTGGACAGGCAAGTCAAAACTAAAATATTTGTTCACGTGCATACGGTTCAAATCGGACGTTTTTCCAATGTTTAGAAGAAGATAACAATGATTTGCATCGCAAATGGCGACATCTGTCGGTGAGTTGGTGACAGTGCGCCACATCCTGAAGCCTGGGCAGTCATTAATTCACCTCAAACAGAGCCCATTGAAAGTACCAAGCAAGAACAAAGCAAACACAGTAGAAAACACGCTACCCTTGCCAGTTCCAAGCAAAAGGTGGGTGGCGCTCACCCGTTCACTGCCGCACACCTGCAACAAGCGATGGCCGATGCCTTGGACGGTGCCTAATAAAGCTAAAATGACCCAAAATTGCGCATCCTTGCTGTGAGTTCTGCCAGGTTCACTCATACCAAATATAAATATATATATATATATATAAAACGTGTGTGTGTGTGTGTGTGTGTATATCGCTTGGCACCGCCCGTGCCCGGGGAAGGTGCTCTCAAGTGTACTCGCACGAGCAACTCTATCGAGACGGCTTGTTATTTGTCAATGACGCTTTAAAAAAAAAAATTTGAATAAAGGATGAATTTCGTATTGTGACATCCTCATGGCCGAAACAGTCATCCGAGCATATATGAGGGCGACCTTGTTGAGTTGCACATCCAGCTGGCCGGGCGCTCGCTACATCGCGCGTAATTTGATTGTCCAGTATTTCCTTCATGAGATATTGCAACACTTAGGACGGGCCACCCGCTAATCCTCTTTGTGTCGTGCCCACTCCAGTGGCCGCTACACGACGCACGAAAGGGCTGAATATGATTACATGAGTGTCACATGATGGTGTCTTGTGACCCGTCTTTATCAGCTGATGTTCCATGAGGGCGTGACTTACCTGTCATATCGGGTTCAATTTGTACCAAAAATGATGTTTTTAGATTAGTTTTTAAGAGCACTTATGATCGGCGGTTCGGACCGGAACCTTTATAAAATAGCCCCCCCAGGACCTGGAGCCCCTCGCCTCCGTTTCATTTTCTGCAATATATCCCAATCAGGCTCCAAAACTCCTATACGGGGAGAGAGAGAGTGAAATTCATGTTATAACAAAAAAACCAAATTATTATTAAAACGTATTATTTTTTTATTCCCCAGCCATTCTTTTTGTATTTATTTAATTACTCCGACTTTTACCTGCTGGTACGCCGTCCGGTGTGCCCTGTGACAGTTTCAAACCCACTTTGCGTCCAATTACCTAATTTTTGCACGTTGTGATGATGCAGTTGACCTGTCTGCGTTCTTTGTTCTTCGTTACTTTAATAAATGGAATTGCAGTTATTAGATTTGTGATCCGGACCGCGGTCCGCCATTTGGTGATGGATTACTGTTTCTAAGTGCTGCTGGGAAAGAAAAGACTTCACTTTAGACAGTTGCCTAAGATGAAAGAAGCTGGAATGAACAACAATGATTTGGACATTGTCTTTAAAAAACATACAAGTTGAAATGGCAACGCACAAGTGGAAAATGTGATAACTGATGGTCCTCTCGCACAATTTAGCTAAAAAAGAATAGAATAGAAATAGAAATCCCTTTATTGTCATTGTACTCAAGTGTGCAACGAGATTGGAGTCGCAGTCTCCCCAGGAGACGTGGGTTCGAATCCCACTTCAGACAGAGCCCATTGAAAGTACCAGCAAGAACAAAGCAAAGGGAAACCAGAACTACGACACCCCTGTCTTACATGGTGAGTCTGAAGTTCTATTGCACGTACTCCTGAAACTTTCTAGTTTTTTTTTTTTTTTTTTTAAATCTCCATGCCAGCAGAACTCAACTTTCCTTGAAGGTGACCCTCGTCACACCCATGAATATGTTATTTATTGTGTTTTGTATTTTTAGGGGGAGCTCAATTACAGGCCACATCAGCTTGGAGGAGGGCTGATTCGCAGACTGTTAAATAGCCGGGAAGCTCATTGCCATGAGTGGCAGGCATTGCCCTTCTCAGGTGGGAGAGTGAGAGGAATAATTGGGCCAGCTTGTGTATGTATGCGTGCGCGCGTGTGTATAAAGTGTGTAACATATATATATATATATATATATATTTTTTTTTTTTTTTTAACATTTTGTTAGAGCTGTTATAAAAGTTGGGTTTTTTAATGCTGAAAATGCATTTTCAGCTCGCACTGTACACATTTGCTATGTGAGGCATTATCTCATAAGGGAAATACTGGACAATCAAATTAATGACTTCCCAGGCTTCAGGATGCCTTTTTACACTCTATAAATGTGGAAATTTACATTGGAAACGTTTGGTTTAGCTGTTAATGAAGTTTCGTTTTTTTAGTGCTGAAAATTCATTGTCTGCTGGCGCTGTACACTTTTTCTAAGTGTTGCAATATCTCATGAAGGAAATACTGGACAATCAAATTAATGACTTTCCAGGCTTCAGGATGCCTTTCTACACTATATAAAGGTGGAAATGTACATTGGAAACGTTTGGTTTAGCTGTTATAAAAGTTTGGTTTTTTAGTGCTGTAAATGCATTTTCAGCTCGCGCCCGTGCCTGGGGAAGGTGCTCCTCTACGGCTTAACTGCCACGCACGCCGGCCGTACTGTGCAGCCTTTTTGTATCCCGTGTAGATGGCAAGTATTGAGCTGGCGTGTGATGTCACGAGTTGTGCATTACTCGATCCTTCAGTTCCTTCAGCTTGGTGGTGTGTCCCAGGATCCAGGATTCCAACTCTGGAGAACAACTGCACCAGGGAATGGAGTACAGCAGTAGCAGTGATCGTTGCTCTCGGCGTAATGAATATTTCACACACACAAAACAGACAGAAACATTCATGCGGAATTATGCGGCATTTGGCGACGTCTCCTATTAAAAATGGAACGTTCCTGGGTTTTCTAAATATCCAGTGGCTTTGTTTTGGGAAGCTCCTCAACGGAAATTGGATCATGAAAGCGTAGAGAGAAGACCGTGACAAAGAATGGCCCAATCGCAATAAACACTCTACACCATACGTTCCTCGTTGACGTGTACATGGGGTGTTGCAGAGCACAGGTTTAAGTGAAATATTTCATCCCTTACAACTGGACTCGCACTAATTGGTTGGTTCGACAGGCGACTCTGTAACTAATTAACGATCGTGTCCGGGGGAACGTGCTCTTCTTCGTCCACTCTTCTCTTCGCCCACGCTCTTCTTCGGCGATAAAAAAAATGTAACATAATAACTAAAATAACGCCACAAAAGCGAGTCAGCTCCGACGTCACTTCCGCCTATTTCCCGAGAAGCCGCTGCTGGAACAGCAGTGGGACGTTAACCAGGCCCGACCCTGCTTAGCTTCCGAGATCGGACGAGATCGGGCAGTCATTAATTTGATTGTCCAATATTTCCCAGATGTGATAGTGTAAGTTTAAAATAATTTCCCTACAGTTCCCACAAGGCTGTCTCTCAATGAAAGCTTAATGTACTGTTTTTTAGCTTGAGCTAAAATACTTCAAGACATCAGGCCTATACAATATAAGCATAAAAGTACCACAGAAATTTATACATCAAGATATGCCAAGCCGCAGTGGGTTCTATATATATATATATATATACATATATATGAAAATTCATTAACAGCTAAACTAAACGTTTCCAATGTAAATTTCCACCTTTATATAGTGTAAAAAGACATCCTGAAGCCTGGGCAGTCATTAATTTGATTGTCCAACAATGGTGCACTGCTTCCCTCTCCTGAGACGCCGGATGGTGGACCAGAATTTACTCAAAGCCGTCCTGAAGTCGTTTTCCATAACCTCACCGAACTCTATCTCATACACATAGCAAATCATGGATTGCGATCCCGACGCCGCACCTTTCGTAATCCCGTATATTCTCAGTCTCCCTCTCATATGTTTGTTGCTTCCAAAATTAAGAAAAATGGCATATCCGAGGATGAGCCTTCGATCTTGAAATAGTCAGTTTGGGGTAAATTCAGAACAGCCACTTCCAAGTGAATCACCATCACCTAATTCCCAAGCCGTCATAGCACCTTTCTGTTCGATGTAGACTTATGTTGGAAATGCCTTGATCAAAACAGCGTTTAGCGTCGTTAGCGTGTTTGTGAATAAGAGCGCGGCTGCTCAGGCGCCACATCAACACATTTCTCCCTCCTTGTTGAGGAGAACCTCCGGGATGGGCGTGGTGAGGCGCTATTTGAAGCGTTCTCCGGCCTTCTGGTCACACAGGTCACATGTCACTTCAAACCTGTGGAGAGAGCTGGAGGAGTGACAATGAGGACCAACACGAAACGCCATTATGCATATTGCAATCACGCATAAAGCATATGTTTCTATTGGCAACTGTTATTTTTGCTCCCTCATTCTGCCGGACTTAAAATACATTCGGCAAACAAGTCTAGAGGTGACAGGCTAAGGTGATGCCATGACACCCAAGGTCAGTTTGTTTATGCATGTTTAACACCTGATATATCTAAAAATGGAAGCCAGTTGTTCATTCATTTTGAAATGGAAAAGTGTTTTGCTTTTTTGTTGTTGTTTTTTTTTCAATGCATATAACCAGAGGGAGCGACGCGACCCACGTCGGCTCCGAAAAGAGGGTGTCTGTATGTATGGTGGCACTCAAATTTTTTTATGCTTTCATCACTTCCCCGTTCATGTCCAGCGCACTGATTCGCTAGCTAACAGCCAATCACAGGTCAATTGGAGAAAAGGCAAACGGGAATTTTGGGATCAAAGTTTCGTCGTATCGGCGGGAATCCGTCAGCTTAAGGATGGGGGCAAGAATACCTGAACAGCTGCGGCGGCTGTGCGCACGGGGCGGACGCGGGGAAGACGGCGGTGCAATTGGCAGACATGTCTATGCGCGTGGTACAATGGATTTCAATGCGTCAGAACAGACGGGATTAGAGACAGCTTCACCAAAAATAAAAAACCGGGGACGGACGGGGGGATTGGGGCACGCACTGGTCAGGGGGTGGGGGTTCTCTTTGTGACCCCCCCCCCCGGTGAGGCGGGAAGGGCGAGCCCCCCGCGCGGGGGGCTCTCGGTTCTGGTTCCAAGCGCGGCGGGGGTGCCCCGGCGCTGTTATGTACAAAAAAAACCACAATATTGCGATTTATTTTAAGGAAGCTTTTATTTTTAACTAGGAGTTTTTTTTACAGTATTGTGAGATTTTTTTATATAGCCAAACTCCCCACAATAGTTCGAGAATTATTGTATCGTGAGGTTCATATCATGATGGCAGAGCGAACATCAAATCCCTTTCAAGCATAGAAGCAAAGAAAACAAAAACCCAGAAAATGCATTTGCAGCACTAAAAAAACAAACTTTTATAACAGCTAAACCAAACGTTTCCAATGTACATTTCCACCTAGGGGCCGCTTGGAACCGCCCGTGCCCAGTGGAACTAAATTGATTTATCTGTTGCTCAAATTACTATGATAATTATTTGTATTTAATGTTTTATATATATATATATATATATATATATATAGTGTTATCGACGTCCCCCGAGCCCGGGCAAGGTTCGGGTGACGTGGCGCCACAGCAGACTGGCTGTCCATAGCAGGGCGGTCAATGAGGTCGGGGCAATTTTGCTTTATAAGCATCTGTTTTTTTTTTTAGTCTTTGAAAGTAACCTTCATAGCCAAGGCTTAAATTCCATATGAATCTAATTTATTAATTAACCAATCACGGGTCACCTGCACATGCTCCGCCGTGATTGGTTGTAACCTGAGTCCTCATCACGTGATGTCCTTTTCAGTCTGGAGCAAGTTCGTGGCAAAATGTGTTTTTAAAGGTGTTAATTGTAAATGAAAACTAATGCACTAATCAAATTCATTATAGACAAAATATGAACTCTGTCCTGCTGAAGAAGGGAAAATTAGTCAAGTATTCCTTTAAATTGGGATTTTTAGCGAACATTCTGTGTCACAAGGTTTAAAAGTGTGGTTTGATAGTTTATAGTGTCCATTAAAAAGATCATTATTTTTATTTGCCCAATTTAGAGTGGTGTGGTACTAGAGAGTGACACAACGAGACACTTTTTTGTCTTCATAGTGGAGCAAAGTTCAAATGATGCTGCAATTAACAGAACATAATAAAGTGGACCCCTGCTATTCATGGGGAATAGCCAAAACTCTCGCATAAATGATGATCTTTGAAACACATTGGAAAAAAACAATACAGACTCTGATAAAAATTCAATGTGCGTTTTCCATGAAAAATGGGGGGGAGATTGAAAGAAAGAAGAAAAAAAGTCCAACAAAATGGAATAAGGGATTCAAATTATCATGGGCGTCACTGCGTGTGGATGCAGGCATTCTGGGATTGTTCCTACCTTATCACCGCACGACGTAGTGTAACACAACGCCAACCTGACGGAACCGCGATGGTGCACACCTCGCCTCTCATAGCAAATGTGTACAGCGCGAGCTGAAAATGCATTTACATTGTGCGTGTGTGTTTTCAAAGCTCACGCCGTCTAACTGCTCCAGCGCGCGAATTTTGAAATACACTTTGACCGCGTATAAGTCAGTTGAGTTTAGACTTTGTTGCTTGGTATTTTCAATGGGCTCTGTCTGAGGTGGGATTCGAACCCACGCCTCCTGGGGAGACTGCGACCTGAACGCAACGCCGGGAGACGGCCTCCCGCGGGGTTACCCCCGGCGGCCGATTGGCAATCATGACCCGCCATCGGAGGGCCCCTGCCAGCCCCGGCCTCGCGCCGGGGTGTTCGGGTGGACGGTTCCTTCGGCCTGCGGGTCGACCTCTGAGCGTTGGCCGTACATAAAGTATAATAGACGTTGTCATATAAACTGCTTCATTTAAATGGATTTCTGTAATTCTACCATGAACTACTTTTGAGAGGTGGAAGGGGGAGGAGGAGGGAGGGCGTCCTGTGGGTCAGTCGGACCGAACCGGACGTGGCGTCGTCACTCACCTGCACGCGCCACCGGGGACTTGGCTCAGTTAGTGGAGGCCAGAGTTTAAAGTAAACTTGCATGCTTCAGAGGTCAGGTGAATTTTTGTTGCCGCAGAGCAGGGGCACCATTTCAACTAGTTTGCTATCAAAATGACGCCAACGTTACGCTAACCTCGGATTAATTGATGCTTAATTTATCGCATAGTCTGCTAAGGAAATTCAGACCAATCCCATCCTGAGGGAAATCTCCAAATGCACAAACAAGTAGACTGATGAGGCTAACCTCTGCGCGTACATCTTCCTTCTCTGCTTCTGGTAGTCCGTGTAGCCTCAAGTTCCAACGTCGCCCGTAGCTATCCAAGTCAACAACACGCGTCATGTATGTCAAGACAGCCTCCTCATTTTTGTCAAGACGTTTTCCTGAGGACTCTCAGGAAGTGCAGACGTTGGCCACTCGGCCCAACTTGTGTCCGCCCGCCAGTCACAGGGCTCCCTCGAGGCGGAGGCGGAATCGGAAAAATAATAATAATAATAATTTCTACAAAAACAATAGGGACTTCGGCTCCAGCACGCCACCCGCAAGCGCAGCGCTACAACATCACCACCCGATGAGACTGCCAAGTTTGGTGAGTTTTTGTGCAGACAGTAACAGATCTCCACATGTAGGAATTTTCCTTTGAGGAAATGTTCAGGACTGCAACGATGCAGGAGATTTTTTTTCATGGTCAAAAGACACACCCTGACACCATCGATACGACGACTTGAGCTCCTCGACGGCCGTGTAAATTAAATGTATTTTAGAACCCATTGTGGCCCGCCAATCAAAAAGTCTCTCATTTTGCCTTGCCCCATGCTCATGCCCCATGCTCAAGCTCACGGTCCCTAGCATTTTTTTAACTGTCACAGTAAGCATGTCCAATAATGTCATGTTATTAGGCCTTGAAATTATTATTGGGGCCCGAGCAGCGACCGGAAACACAATCTTGATTTATTTTTTTTTGTTTTACATTTTGTTTACCCTGGTCAACTATTTTAAAAAAATATACAATATATATAATAAATATATAAATATATATAACATTTATTTTCTTTCCACTGCGAGAGCGGCATCCAGAGGAATCAAAACTGCACAAGTGCTTCATGAAGCGTCATTTGCTCATCACTAGTTACAACCACAAGAGGTCTGCCTCATGCAATGAATTGAGGTGACCTGAGAGGTCATTAAATAGAGTGCCTCCGAAAGGCAAAATATCACACCACTTGACAAGACAGATCCACATTTGAAATAAAACATTCATGTAATGAACAACATACTGCGCAGTGTTATAATGAATGGCTACATTATTATTCTGCATTAAATAGAAAACAAGCATTTGGTCTAATATATCGATTCTACTCCAGCACCCCCGCGACCCATTTCTATTTCCAAGAAGAAAGTAGCAATTTTTGGATGTTTTTCTCCGTGCAACTCAACAAGGTCGCCCTCATATATGCTCGGGGGACTGTTTCGGCTGCAGCACATGAAAAATAATCAAGAACACAAATACATTCAATAAAATTTATGACCACAATCATAAGCGCGTTAGAATTATATATTTGTTATGTCTACCTGCGTTGCCTCGCACGCGTGCCGTAAAAAGAGTCGAAACTCAGCCGTGCTAATAAAATATTAACATATACCGTATATTGTTGATGATCTGCCTTTGTGTTTACAGTAAAAAAGTCAAAAAGTCAAACCTTTTTTTTTTTCTGAGGGGGCGGGACAACAAGCAAATTATTTAAATCAGTATTAAACAGCATCAGCATAAACTTTTTTTTTTTTTTAGCTTGATAACCTTCAAGATCTGGTTTAATTTGACAGCTTGCAATGATATCCTCTGGGAGTACCGCCAGCTGATAAAGACGGGCATTTCTCGAGGGCCATGGCGAGCCATTTCAAAAAAGCTGCACAACTAATGTATTCAAATTCAACGTCTTGATGAGAGTGATCCTGACTTGAGCCTTGGAGTTTACCACCCGCTTTGGGCTGCATCACGCCTCCAAGGGAGACTGCGACCTGAACGCAACGCCTTACACCGCTCCGCCAACATCTTGGTCTACTCCCTAAATTTCTAAAAATACATGTAATATTACGTTGAGAGGACGTCTGATCATGCTCACACAAATGTTAAGGATGGCAGAGCGGTCTAAGGCGTTGCACGACGGGGCGCATCACATTACCAGCCAAAGTATCGCTAAACTGCTTTTTTGTCTAATATCAGAAGGACTGACCCAACAGGAATGGGAGACAAATTATGGAGTACTAATGTCGATTTTACATGCAAACCTATTATATAAGTGCCAATCTTGAGATCCTTTGTTCTTGCTTGGTACTTTCAATGGCAATTAATGCAAAGATGTAGTTATGCGGCTTTCATTGCACGAGTTGTCGTTCATATTTAGAACCTCATAATCAGCGTTGTTTTATTGCCGAACAGTGCAATGCCACTCCCACAACTTTAGTTGCTGCAGTTAAAATGAGGATTTTGTAATGATTTTAATTTTTTTAATCATTGGGTTGGTGCTGGTTCTGGTAGGGAAACCACAACAGAAGGAGGTATATGATAAATAATAGGGGGGCCAGGACCGAGCCTTGGGGCAAACCTGAGGTGACTGGGAGGGACTTTGATGAGAAATATTTAAGCTGGATACTGTGGGATGAGCAAAAATGAAATTGATCAAACCCACAACAGTGAACTGGCGCCGACTAATCCTCTTTTCGTTCATGACCTACACTCACATTCACATCATACATATTCAGTCTGCACATTGATGCTGTGAGAAAGGGTTATTATCAAAACAAAGCGTAAACAAATTAAGTCAAACAGTCAGCTAGCTGGAGTGCTTTTGTCAGGTGTTGACAAGCTGCTATTGTGATCTCATAAGGGAAATACTGGCCTTTATTTTGCCCCGGCTCTCGCTTGTTGTGAACAGCATATGGTCGAGGCAAATCCAATACAAGAATCATCGCAATCTTGTCTTTTACAAAGATAAAAATGCTCGATTTGATTTCCGTCCCGTCACTTAAACAATACAAAAAAACATGACATGCTCGTTGCCTTGCTACCAAGACTAGCTCATTTTTTTTGTTCTCTACTTGGGTAGAAACATAATGACGGGGTGCTCAAAATACCTTCATTACCATAGTAATGCTGCTCGCACTGTACACATTTGCTATGTGAGGCATTATCTCATAAGGGAAATACTGGACAATCAAATTAATGACTTCCCAGGCTTCAGGATGCCTTTTTACACTCTATAAATGTGGAAATTTACATTGGAAACGTTTGGTTTAGCTGCAGTTGGAGGCTCCCTGGTGCACATTTTGTGCACCGCAGACACTGGAGAACTGAGCCAAGTCAGGTGATCACGGTGTGCCTTACTGTGAGGAGTACCACCCCAGGTCATTGCTTCTCATGTTTTGGTTGTATGCCAGTGAATTGCTGTCGAATTATTGGTAGCTTCTGGAGAGTGCCATTCCACAAAATGTACTTGATTGATCGGAAATTGTATGTTTTATATTGTTCGGCTACCAGGGGCGTTGCAGTTCCGCCGAATTGCATTAGGGGCGCTCATCTCCTTTCCTGAACTGTCTGAGAGAAAAGAGCTGGGGTGGCGGTGGAGTGCTGGAGGGGCAATAGGATGAAATGTTGAAAGTATTGACTGCCAATAATAATTGGAAGTGAGCCTAAAGAATCTAATCTTGTAGTGGGAACACTTGTACGACAATGTTTCTGGACAAGAGCCTGGAACACACACACACACACACACACGCACACACACACACACACACTCCGACGTCATCCTCCTGGAAATGACTGGCGCTGAGCCGAGGAGACCAAAGTGCCTTTATTTTCTATTTTTTGGTCACTTATATCCAATAACCGTACGATGGCCATCGTGGCAACATACAACAATAGCAAAGAAAATTCACGGGAAAATTGGATTAAAATACGAGCAAGGAAACCAAGATTCAAGTGCCGCGTATGGAAGATTTTTTTTTTTTTCAGTTGTAAAGACGGGTCACGAGTGGAGTTTAAATTTTGCTGAGGATTATGTAGGTCAAAGTTTCATTACATACCTCGAGCCCCGCTGAGTCAGGAACGTGGAGCGGCGGCGGGTCGTCGAATCCCGCCGAGGTTGAAATGACCTGTTGTTTGACTGAGGATTGATCAGCTTTCTCAGACCTCTGCGTGCGTGCGTGCGTGCGTGCGTGCGCGCGTGCGCGCGCGCGCGCGTGCTTCTGTGTGTGCGTAGGTTTTGCATCTGATTGCAGAGAGGGAAAACATTTGCAAGCAGATCCATCTTCCAGCTCAGAGTGGGAGCAGTCAGGTCTTGAAAGCTATGCGCCGTGGGTGAGTAACTATTTACAGTCAATTTGAAATGTGGGGGGGTCAATTATTTTCCATGAAAACGCTTCTTGGCAATTTTTTCCTGCTTATTCAATTAACTTACCTGGTTAAAACCCATTTTACTTAAAAAATGTCACCACACCACCTCAAAGCAGAAATGTCACAAAAATGCAGTGACTAAAATAATGCTGACCTTGTCTTTACTCACAATACTCAGTGTGAAATCTGAGCCTGGTTAGTGGAAAACAAATCTGAGCCCTAACGAATGGGGGGCACCCTCTCCAAATATCGACTTTGAACGCATGCAATGTGGCTATAAAAGCAAGTGGGCGTAATTGTTGGGTGTAAATCGGCCTGGTCGATAATCGGACTCGATCGCTCTTCTTGTTGGCCAGCTGAGTCTCGGTCACACGTAAACGTTTGGTTTAGGAAACCCTGCTCCATAATATTCAATGATTCAAAAATGTTTGTTTTCATTTCCCTACGTTTAAGCGCAGTGTTAAAGTTCAAACTATGCACAATGTAACAGTGGCACCCCTGTAAACATGCAAAAAAGTCATAAGGGAAATACTGGACAATCAAATTAATGATTCATGTTATAACAAAAAAAAAAAATTATTAAAACATTTTTTGAGAAATTTGAATGAATAAATTTTTGGAAGGCAACCTCATTTTTTCAGTTTATTTGGTATTTAGTTTCATTGCTTAACTTTAATATATACTCTTGCCAGCTTGTCAAAACAGTGCTATTTACTGCTTTTTAAAAAAGAAATACAATTAATATTATGCAGAATTGAGTTCAGCCTTTTGGCCCGGCCCTCCACAATATTTTATGTTTCTTATGCGGCCCCATGGAAAAAATAATTGCCCACACTGCTTAACAGAAAAACTCACTTCACTTTCACTTCTTACTTTATATCTGATGTGCTTTTTCCCGGAGTCCAGTTGCAATGTTTGACTGGTTTATGAAGGAAATTCCTAACTAATATAAATTAGTTGTCATCAAGCAAAAGCAAAATTGCTTAAGCAAAGCAATTTTTGGAATATTCATTTTTTTAACGTGTTGCAAGAAGCGACATGCCCTCCCGGGACCCCCAGCACCCAATCGTTCCTCCGTCCACAGACACGTTTGCCAGCAAGGTGGCGGCGGTGTATGCGAACGGTAAATGACTGGTTAGCACGTCTGTCTCACAATAGAAGGGACTGAAATCATGTGAAAATTGCATTTGTTCATCTGCCCTAACAAGCAACAAGCTGCTGATTTGCGTAAAATAATTGGTACGATCAAAACAAATATAATAAGACTGTTTTTTCTTCAAAGAAGTCAAAAGTCTATTTGTTTTCGAAGGTATCAACAAATAATTGTTTATCAAATTAATTAAGTTATTTTTGATTTTCTATTAATTGTTAGGATACTTTTTTAAGATTGTCTGGCCTCTGGGGGTTGAGAACCTCGGAAATTCATTTGAGTAGCCCAAACGTGCAGACGCCTAACTTGTCAAAGAGGCCTGATACACGTGAAGGAGTTTTTCTGCTTAGAATGACACCACCAAATATGAACATTATTTCACAATTACCTTTTGTCAGCACTAAAAAAACGAAACTTCATTAACAGCTAAACCAAACGTCCGACAAGATAACAGGCGGTCCAGGTTGCAGGACACCAGGGTGCCAGGGGAGACGCTCCCTGCTTTGGCACATTGGTTTTGGTGTCTTTGCTGGCCGGTGAGCCTGGGAGAGAAGCGAGAACAATAGGTGTGGGGGGTGGGGGGGTTCAGGAATACTTTCTATCAACATCCTGGTTCCCAAGGAGGGTGTGGTGGCAGGAGATGGCCTTGAGCCGCCTTCTCTCGCTGCGCGGAACCTTTCCATGTGGCCTGCATGGTTGAGTTATAATAAAAAAAAAATAGATTGTGATATAACAAGACCATAATTGTTTTTGTGTTAACAGTACTTCCTTCAACCTGATTGTTTTCTTGTTAAGTGGTTGTGGAAAATATATATATATATATATATATATACATCAACTTGCCACAACTTTGAGTAATTTTCTACAAAGGTTTCTGAGTTGCTGACGGCCGCTGCTGTCAATAAGTCAAGCGAGCTGTCATGCGACACAATTATTTTCTTTTATCTCATAAGGGAAATATTGGACAATCAAATTAATGACTGCCCAGGCTTCAGGATGTCTTTTTACACTATATAAAGGTGGAAATTTACATTGGAAACGTTTGGTTTAGCTGTTATAAAAGTTTGGTTTTTTAGTGCTGTAAATGCATTTTCAGCTCGCATCAGCGTCGACTGTATATATTATAACTCCGCAGGTGGGAGACATCTTGAGGGTGCGTGTGCGCGCTTGTCCAGATATTAGCCGGACTAATGTGCCCGGGGAAGGTGCTCTTATTCGGGCCAAGCGTGACACGGAGATGTACTCAGAGGTTGATGGACCGGATGAATTCTGTAATTGATTTTTTTGTTTGTTTCTTTTTAAGTTCAAATATAACATGATTATACAATAACAGTTTTCAAGTCAGGCTACCATTACCATAGACTGGCCATCAGGGATGCGGCAGTAATTCTCTAAATTACAAGGCCATCAAGCCCGTAGGGATCAGACGTCTTGATGAGAGACCCCTCCACCCCGAGCCACAGTACCCCATGAGGTCTGCCGCCCCCCACCCCGGAGACATCGGAGACTTCATCAATGAGGTAATAAACTAAACACTGCCTTAAAAAAAAAAAAAATGACACACACAAGGAATGGGGGGGGGGGTACGTCGCCCCAGAAGCTGTCGGCGAGCCCGCAGAACTTCTTCTCGGCTGGATCGGGACGAGGACGCTGCGCGTTTTGCTGAAAACGATTTTTTTGCCCGACGCCGTCTGTTTGGGGTCGCCATTGCCTTTGTGCGCCTGATTGGGCTTTGAAAGGCGGGCCGTCGTTGGATGGGCTCGGGCTCCGGAGTACACTGCCGAGAGCGACCGCTGGATTTGGAACGACCCCCTGTTGACGTCAGGGTGTCTGACGAACAGGAGGAAGGAGGGTCATCGTGAGACTCTTCCCCATCGTCATCGTCATCGTCATCATCGTCATCATCGTCCTCTGACTCCTCCGCGTTGGAAAACTGGTGCTCTTCCTGTTCCTCGGAGTAACATGCACGATCATCGCTCCCTGCTGGAATACAGAAAGGCCTTGTAGTTTCGCCGAGCGCCCAATTAACATTCATCAAAATACGCAAAAAAAAAAAAGTCCTTTACATTCATAATAACACATTCGACATAAAACATTAAAGTCCAAGTGTGAAGTAAACATGACCTCCCGTATTTTGTGTAATTAATCTGTTTTAAGAATATTTTTTTATTTTTTTTTAATACAAACATCCTAGATGTATAGACCCATAGCAACGCTCCACAAAAATAGGGATAGAGTAAGATCAATGTCTTGAGTCTTTTCTAGCCAATTTTCAATCAGATTCGTTAAAATAAAACATTAGCTGTTGCTTAGTAAGTAGAAAGTTTCTAAACTGCGACGGCGGCGAGGTCCCTATTGTTTTTGTAGAAATTATGAGGGAGGGGGAGTAGCGCAGGGCGGTCGAGCCCCGGCATTGCCCCCCGTCTGGGATGGGGAACCCCCGGATCTTCCAGTGGCAAAAAAACAAAAAAAACATAAAACCATGTTAAATCACTCCTAAATTTAAGTTGGTAGATGTCTTCAGGGCTGAAGTATCCTCAAATGTGTACAACTTCGAGAAGATAGGATCATCTGAGTCATGTTGCCGGAGCTTTTATTGCCACACCAGATGTCAACCCCAGTAACATTTAATTGTACAACTATTCTGAAGTTGACATAATACTTGGAAAAAAACATACTAGTACAGGGATTTTACACTCTATACATAGGAAATCGAATAAATGCTCAAACAGCCTGACTCCTCCTGGTGGGAGTGGATGGCTGAAGTCGGCGACAAACAGCTAGGCAAACAAACTTCATAGCGCACCTTTCAACTTTATTAACATCAGCAAACCAAACACAGTTATTAATACGTACATAATATAGAAAAGACAAAAAGAAGAGCCAGATTTTTGTCAGTTGGTATATTTGTCATTTAGATAATTCTATCATTTCGTAAGCAACAACGACGCACCCCGTAAAAGGTTTTAATCCCTCAAATATTGCTAGCTGTTAGCATGCGTCCATACTTGACAAGCATCGCGAGTGTTTTTACAGGCGCTGAGACGGCACGGTCGACATCAACATCTGCTCCATTTCAGCAACAAAGGCGTTCACCGCAGCCAGGTCAGACTCTGCAGAGGTTATTTTGCGGCTATGGCAACTCTCAAGCAGTATTAGCATGGCAACATGAACAGCATGCGCGGCGAGATGACAGTCGTTGCTAGTGCATCGTATGTTGAAGGGAAACGCAGGGCTCAAGAATAATGAGGAAAATAATGTTAGACCACTTACAGTCTCGCAGCGTGGGGCTGGGGGGGGCACGGGCGGTGCCAAGCGGCCCCTAAGTTTGCCCGAATGGAAGCTCCGGAGGAGGAGTGCATGCTGCGTGACAGGAAAAAAAGTAGGGATGTCCCAAGCACATTTTTTGAACACGAGTTGGTTAACGTTGACACATTTCACTCCACAAATCAAAATAATTACAAAAGACAAAGAAATGTATGAATGAAGGCAAGTCACGCCAGCAGACAATGAATTTTCAGCACTAAAAAAACGAAACTTCATTAACAGCGGCCGTGCCCGGGGAAGGTGCTCCTCTATGCAAACTCCACACAGGAAGGGCGGAGCCGGAGTTGCCCTTGTGATATATATATATATATATATATATATTATTTTGCTCCAGTGTATACTGACCAGGAAAATAAGGCAACCAAAATATTAGGAAGTGTTAGTTGTTTGGGTTGCAATATTGTTTGGTTATAATTAATGTGTTTACATCAATTTAATGTCTTTATTCCAAAGTAACAAATATATATATATATATGCTGGCCCTTGACTTTGTTTCCCAACCCAGGTTCCAACCTCCCAAAAGATGGAATCAAATTAATGACTTTCCAGGCTTCAGGATGCCTTTCTACACTATATAAAGGTGGAAATGGTCGTATCTCCACCTAGTGGCAGAAAGCTGTATTGTAAACAGTATAAACGTATCTAAGTGTAAGGAAACACTCCTAATGTTTGTCCATTATACGGAGGGGGAAACGCTGTAATGATAAAAACTACTGAATGATTGAAAATACTGCAATCATAAAAATATTGCAATGATAAAAGTACTCATGCTGGGATCGAACCGCGGGTGCTGTCCAGTGTTTTGATGTTTTCTTGGTATTTCATTCTGTAGTAACATTGTCAATTAATCATACCCTCAATACTCATTGACGCCAATTGAAATTTCAGCAATTGTATTCTCAAGGTGTCCTTGTGGACCGGCCCTCACAACAGCAGCTCAAGCGTTACGAGATTTGTCCTCAAGCCATTTTTTCCTCTCTCCAATAAAATGATTCGATATGTATCTTGATAAATGGGGTGCGATACGATTCAAGGACGGTATATTTTAAAAAAGATTGATAAAACTTTACACACACATCAGGCCGAGCAAATTTATCAATATTTTATACGTTAGTTGTGCAGCTTTTTTGAAATGGCTCGCCAAACCTTTTCCCCCAGTTGCGCTGATGATGAAAAATTGTGATTCTGAAAACACACGCTCGTTTAACACCCGGCACTAATGGGTGATTATTATTTTTGCCAGGAAGTCCAAGGTCCAGTTAATGAGGCTTCAAAATCCACCCACTCTCCGCGCTAGCATTTTCATTGCAAAACAAACCTACTCCATAGAGTAAATACTTGTTGCGCACAAAGGGAATGAGAGCGTCACTGCCAACTACAGGAGTGGAGGTCACTTTCTGTTCATTGCCACTGTGTGCCAACATAGGAGGGCCTGCTGGTACGCCGTCCGGTGTGCCCTGCCAAGCAAGAACAAAGCAAACACAGTCAAGAGAGCATTACCAGTTGCAAGCATAGCGGCAATTTTTGACTCAACAGTCCACAGAATATTAGGAGTGGGTTCGAATCCCACCTCAGACAGAGCCCATTGAAACTACCAAAACATTGTATCCGACCGTGGAAGGCTGTTGGCGGGCACGGCGCGGCTCATAGCCGGCCAGGGAAATTACCCACCCACCGCCTCTCTTCTAAAACTTGGGCTGTACATTAAAATGTTATTTTTCGATTATTTTGCGCATTTTGCCCGCTGTCCGTTCACTCCGCCAAGATGCTGGTCCAGGTGGTAGAGAGGATGAAGGCTCCCTTGTCTCTGTTCATGGTTTTTCTACACTATATAAAGGTGGAAATTTACATTGGAAACGTTTGGTTTAGCTGTTATAAAAGTTTGGAAAATTCCCCCGGAGCTCCGTGCCCTATATATATATATATATATATATATTTATATATTTATTATATATATTGTATATTTTTTTTAAGCATTTTTGAAGGTAAAGGATGAGATACTTACTTCCTCAGCAAGAGCTTGTTAATGGTCTTCTGCTTCCACCGGAACAAGCTTTCAAACGTTAAACAATGCCTATGACTTTTTTAATTAATTTTTTAAAATATTATTATTATAATAATAATGATTTTGTTTTGTTATCAATTATTTTCACTTCTTATCAATATCTAGTCAAACCCTCATGGAACATCAGCTGATAAAGACGGGTCTCAAGACACCAGGGACGCACACAAGGATTTTGGTTATCAAATTTTGTATCGGTTTGGAAAAAAAATGGTATTGCTAAGTATTGCAACGTATAATAGGGCTCAGCTAATGACCAGTCATGCCTCAGCTTCAGACGAATGGCAAGCAAAGAAAAATTGGCCCGTGTTTTTCCATCTTTGCGAATTCAGCGAGAACAGACAGAATATTGTATCGTGACGCTCCCCCCTCGAGAAATGTTAAAAAAAGCAGCCCTGGTTGAGTGTTTCACCCCTCCCGTCGCCATGGTGATCTACACCTCCTATGTCTTTGTGCCCATCCACGTGCGCCTGGCGCTGGAGTTCTTTGCTTTCAAACAGTGTCCTCTTTGTTTGCACCCCTGGTGTCCCTTTGGGAGAAGGATTGGGTGCTTCAGGCCTTCTGGCATTATTTTATTTATTTATTTTTTTAAGCATTTTTGAAGGTGCGCCGCTAAACATGAATAGGGCATTTAAAAACTCAAATCATCTTTTCCCATTGGAATGAATGATTTTAACACCAGAGATGGATTAAATATTCATCAGAAACAACAATCTACAATGCATGATTGAAGTCACATCATCTACTCCTGCCTGTCACCCTCGGAAACCTGATCTGTTTTTAAACAGGCACAACGCACACAACGAGGACAGCGGAGTCGTGCCGCTCGGCGAAACTACAATGCCCCAGTTTTCCCATTCCTGTTGGCGTTCTTCTTTTTCTTCCTGTCTTCTGTCGGATAAATACATCATGTTAAAAATAAATCAATAAATATTTGATTCCCGTTAACAACCGAGCAAAATTTCAATTATTCTAGGTGTTTTTCAAAAGCTCAAGTTTTTGTTGCGTGCCCCTTACGGTCACTCATGAAAAACGTCTGCTGAGCACGCAAAGAACATGTGTTTGTGCGCTGGAAAGGACCAGTTGCCAGGATGGGTCGTCAATGGGGCTGGTGTGTATGAATTCTGAACATTGGATAAATCAGGCAGAGCAAATTTATCAATATTTTATACGTTAGTTGTGCAGCTTTTTTGAAATGGCTCGCCATGGCCCTCGCAAAAAAAAAAAGAAGATAATATCGAAATCGTTGCCTTCCACAATCATCAATAAAATCACTTGTTCCACTTGCTCAACTGGCCTTCATTACGCTGTGTGAAAAGGTGAAAAACAGAACTCAAAGAGCGTGACCGGACACAGGGATTGAGAACAATTCATTTTCTAAAGACGACACATCTGAATATATATATATATATATATATATATATATATATATATAAAATGCCCAGTGATACATACGAAAGCCACCCCTCAAATGCAGGGTAAGAAAATATATTTCTATTCTCATTGCCCACTTACTGCATCATGCTGAGACGCGTTCATCTGTCATTTTGCGAACTTTCGCCGAGCGGCACGACGGGGCGCTGGAGCGGTTAGACGGCTGGCGTGCGCCGAAGAAGTCGGGCATGGCGAAAAATTTGATATTTTTTAACGTCTAATATGAACAGGAAGTGAGTTATGAATTTTTGAAAGTCCGACTTTTGCCCTTTTTTGCATGTTTACAGGGGTCATTCTTTTGCACCCTGATCCTAAAGGCTTCATCTGATTGCCTTAAAGTTCTGTCTGGAGCATCTTAAGACCTGGGACAAACACTGGGGCTAAAATTTTTTGTTTCCGAAATACTATATGACGGGGGCGGGGCTTCAAAGTTTTCACTTAAGATTTCCTTCGCCGCAATGGACAAAATGCTTAATAACTCTCCTGCACGTGCTGCTAAAAATCCAAAACTGTCTGGTTATGCAACGGTTGGCCGCTATGCAGTCATCCGCCATCCTGGCACCTGGTAATGCTCTCTTGAATGTGTTTGCGTTGAAGGCTGAGCGGCGTCAGGAAGTTGCTGGCCGCCTCTCTGGGGAAAAAAAGCCCAAATTCTGCTGCCCACCTTAACCGCCATGATCTGGTTGCTGGGCTTGTGCACCATCTTGTTGACGGAGCCATACGCCCCGCGACCGATCTCGCCCAAGTCCTTCAGGTCCTCGGCCGTGAAGTCCCAAAGCTGCTCGGGCGATAGCTTCAGCTTGCCCGAGGACTCGATGCTGTGCGTTCGCAGCCTCTCGCTAGTGTGGGAAAAAATAACATGTCATGCGCAAGTGGTGACTCAGAGTGTGGCTGTATGTTGTTGCCAGGTGTGGATGGTGAACGAGCGTTTTTCCAGGATGACTGAAATAACGGGACAAAATGGCGGCGGTGCTGGTGGGCTTGCTCACATGTGCGGGTTTTGGAAGGGTTGTCCGCCCGTGTTCAGTGTGAATCTGGTGGTGGGTTTGATGGACGGGTTGGCGAAGTTCAACTTGAGGGCTTTACGTTTACCTGAGCAAAGAAAAAAAAAACAAAAAAAAACAAGGAGCACCACAAAGTCAGGACGGACCTTGAATGCAGAGATTCAATCTCCAAACTGAGATCAATCAAGCAGATGTGTTAACCACTCATTCACCGTGCTTCCTGCTTTAACTACAGCAATGTTTTAAACGTACCAAAAAAAAAAAAAGCAATTACAGAAAGCTGTCTGTGTTAAAAGAGTACAATACATGTAGCCGGTACACATGAAGGCTTTATCGGAACAGCAAAGGGACAAGAAAGTGTCTCCCGGGGTCGTCGTTTGTCTTTGTCACATTGACAAAGCGAAGAGCTGCTGGTGGACACGGGGGGGCTGAGAGATGCTGTCAAGCAGACAAAAGCAGCTTATTCAGGCTTTTGTGAGCCCAGGGAGTGGCTTGAATTAGCACACACAGGTATTTTCCCGGGCGAAAGACGGGATACGTGAGAGCCAAAACGCACCTTACATGTTGATTATGTACAGTTATTTTGAGCTATAAAAAGAAAAAAAACTCTCTCCCCGTATATATATATATATATATATATACATATATCCAAGCAATTGCTATGTTCTGTCAACAGCTGTAAAACAGTTATACTGACTTACTTGTGACTGACTACACCGGTGATTCCAAACCAAGGTACTGTGGCGCACTAACATGCGGTGAGAGCTCATCAGGGGTGTCTGAAAATGTGATGAAATCAACACAATCTTTCTCTTTTAATATTTATTATTCAATATTTTGAGTTGTATCTATTTAAACTTATGAATACTTGATCTTTTTAAACATACAGGGGTCATTCTTTTGCACCCTGATCCTAAAGGCTTCATCTGATTGCCTTAAAATTCTGTCTGTCGACGGCTTCGGAGAGAGTGGGACTCCAGCTGCAAGCTGTTTCTCAGAAAGGTAAATGATGACCTGTTAACAAGAAAGGACGGTCCACTCACCGCGTTGTGTCTTGCTCAGTCCCTCCTATTAAAGGTTATCCATCATTCCGAGGAAGAAGACGAACAACAGCGAACAGCGACGCTACCACAGTCTGACTTTAAAGTCAGAATTCTGAGATTAAAGTCAGAATTCTCACTTTAAAGTCAGAATTCTGAGATTAAAGTCAGAATTCTCACTTTAAAGTCAGAATTTTTTCCCTTCTCCGAGCTTTGAACTTTCAATAAAATGACCTTGTTGCCCGCTTGACTCAGAGTGAGTCATTTTTAAGCAGGCTTTTAAACACTTCTTCATTCACGTCAACAAGCAATTTAGAGGGTTCAAAAAGTGTTTTCACCAACATCAAAGTATGTATATGTATATACACTATATACATATATATATGTATGTGTGTGTGTGTGTGTGTGTGTATATATGCATATATATATGTATATGTCGAACGAAAGATCAGTTTCCTTCTCTGACTCTCTTACAAACACTCAATGGAAAGCCAGTTTTGAAAATCAGAAGCCAGGCCGCTACTTTTTTAGCTCGATTTTGAACCGTGCGGTATGGTGACGGGTTAGAAAGCAATCCCGGCGGCAAAACTTTCATCACACTTGTCCCAACCTCGTGTCTCTCATTCATCAAAAGTGCGCCGCCCTTTGCCGCTTCCTCGTGGCATCCTGAAGCCTGTACATCTGTCCCTGCAAAAGTTTACATTTGGAGCAAGTAAACACGGTGACGCTTTGCAACGCCTTAGACCGCTCTGCCATCCTGGCAGCTGGTAATGCTCTCTTGACTGTGTTTGCTTTGTACTTTCAATGGGCTCTGTATGAGGTGGGATTCGAACACACACCTCCTGGGGAGACTGCGACCTGAACGCAACACCTTAGACCGCTCTGCCATCTATGAGCTGTTTGAAGTCACAGGTGCAGTTTCGTCGCTACTTCGCGGTTCACCTTTCGCGGGTTCAGTGCTTCGCGTTTCATCAATAATTGACACCTGGGAGCCTAGGTCAGGTGGAAAAGAGTTCCAGAGCTGAGGAGCAGAGTGGCTAAAGGCTCTGTCCCCCATGGTGCGGAGGCGGGCCAGGGGTTCAGTTAGGCATGTAGTCAAAGGCCTCGAATCCGACTGAAAATTGAAGCCCCCTGGCCGAGGAGGATGTGAACGCATGATTGTCCAGTATTTCCCCCGCGGTGGTGCGAAGTGGTTGGTTTTGGACAGGTGTCGCACTGAACCCTAAAAAGGCTCATTTGGTTTCGCCATTAATTTGATTGTCCAATATTTCCCTTATGAGATAATGCCTCTCATTGCAAATGTCTTCCTGTCTACATCCTTACTCACCTTTCGAACGTTTTCAATTTGGAAACTTCACGCAATCAAATACACAAACATTCCCACTTGATGGTTGGGGTCCCATTTTGTGCTTTTTAATTTCGTTTTTCAAGGCCTGGTTCATTTGGATGGTAAAGGAGGTGGAGATTATTTATTTCTGCCCAGTTGCTGAGCTGGAGACCCCCGTTTAAAAAGGCATCCTGAAGCCTGGGAAGTCATTTAGAAGCATCACCCATATCGAATATTTTTACTAATGGTCCAAAGTATGGATAAAGAAACCTGTGAATGTGAAAAAAAACAACAAAGAACAAAATAAACCTTTGCAGGTTGTGTTTCGTCTTTTTTTGAAAAACACCACATTAAGGTATAATCGATAATACAAGGAACCGGTGCTCAGCATGAGGGTGGAGGACGTGTAGGGGCCGAGCAACACCCTCAGACAGTGCCCATTGAAAGTACCAAGCAAGAACAAAGATGTTGTGTATATTCAGAGTAATCCTTTTCTTGTATATAATTATTTTTTTCAAAAAAATTTAAAACCATTTTCTTGTTTTTAAGTTTTTAAAGGTAACCGCGATAACCGAGGGTTCACTGTATTTTTTTCATTATCGAATTTTATTTTTTTCTATTCAAGTTTTGAGTTCATTTTCGTTTACTAAAATAACCTTGGGCTGCAACTACTATCACAGCAACGGCTCATCATATTTTGGCTTGTCATTCAGACCGCTTCCCCTTGCATACTCTGTATCATAACGCTAACAGAAAGCAAAGTTTCAATAAGCCAAGGACCAGTGGAGTGAATCCTTTTGCTGCTCACTGAGCTGAGTGTAATTTGTATGGCCGGGGTGGGCATGGGGTGGCCCCGCCCTGCCTTCAGCGCACTCTCTTAAACACAGGATGGACTTGCTGAAACATTGTATCCGACCGTGGAAGGCTGTTGGCGGGCACGGCGCGGCTCATAGCCGGCCCTCGGGCACGGAGCTCCGGAGCGAGAGAGAATGAGAGAGAGAAATACATTCGTTAGCATTATAATTAAATTCCTTTGATTAGAACAATAATATAATCCGAAATACATATGACCAGCACATAGTGAAAGGCGCCAGCAGACAATGAATTTTCAGCACTAAAAAAACGAAACTTCTGCTTTGGTATATCCTGTCAGAGGTTCCGCAAGCCCAATTCGGCCGAGCCCATTGAAATGAATGGGGGAATTTTGAATATCCTCAAATGTGTGCGTGGCAGTTAAGCCGTAGAGGAGCACCTTCCCCGGGCACGGGCGGTGCCAAGCGGCCCCTAAGTTTAACCGAATGGAAGCTCCGGAGGCCGGAGCCTGAATCGAACCCATGGCCTCACAGAAAAGTTCCTGCAAAATGATTCAGATGATCCATCTTCTCGAAATCGAATCCCACCTCAGACAGAGCCCATTGAAAGTAAATGCCTCACATAGCAAATGTGTACAGTGCGAGCTGAAAATGCAAGCATGTTATACATTTTTCTGTCCATGGGATGGCGGGCAGCAGGTGCGCAGGAGCCGACGCCCTCTCCGGTCGGAGGCGTGCCTGGCGTTATTTTAATTTTCACGTACTGCAATTTTTTTCAAGGTCGTCGCCTCAACTATAAACGTTTGAGAACATTTGCACATATATATATATATGTATATATATATATATTTATATATTTATTATATATATTGTATATTTTTTACGGAATTCAACACATTTAAACTCAGTAATATATGAATATAATGTTGGCCTTGGAACAGTGTCCAGGACAGCAAAAACCTGTACATCCTTGCAGCATGCTCAAGGCCTATTTCTGGAAACGTCGCCACCGATCGTGTCCGGGGGAACGGGCGAAGAGGTTGGAGGATGGCGCAAACTAAATGCTCTCTTGGCATTCATAATTGCGGTCTGTTTCATTCTAATTGGTGAGGACTGTGACGACGCTGCCGTGTCCGTGTTTGCCGGTCAAAATATACACTTCTTTTTCAGACAATGGGATTCATCACACCTAGGACAATTTAGAGTGTTTTTAATTTCATTTTATTGAATGCATCAACCAAAGTTGATCCGCTATTGCATCATTTTTTTTTTTTTTTGTTGGGCTACTTTCACTTATTGTGTGTGTGCGTGCAATCGTTTTAATTTTTAGAAGCACCACTAAGACCACTTTTTTTTTTTGAAGGTGCGCCACAAAGGCTTGACGTGTTTAACGCAAAGTAAACGCTTCGGGCCCCAGGTTAGCGGGACACCCAGCCAAGGGCATCTCGGGGGCATCCAGTGCTTCTCAATTATTTTCTGTTTCGCTTCAGTAATTTTCAACAGAAACTAGGCTGTACTAAAATAGAGCAGGCCTACTTCCGTTTGAGCGCAGATGGTTGATCTGTCTAAATCCGCAGCTCTCCTTGACTTGAGCGACTCTAAAATATTAATGACTTTCCAGGCTTCAGGATGCCTTTCTACACTATATAAAGGTGGAAATGTACATTGGAAACGTTTGGTTTAGCTAAAAATGGGACCGCATAAGCGAGGGGCATTGTAGTTTCGCCGAGCGGCACGACGGGCGCTGGGCTCGCGCTGTACACATTTGCTATGAGAGGCATTATCTCATAAGGGAAATATTGGACAATCAAATTAATGACTGGGCATTTTGAGCTGAACTCACATTTTCACGTCGCAGGATATCTCGTGGTTGTAGCGCCTCAGAGAAAGCGCAGCGCTATAAAATGAAGAAAGACTGCAGAACCTATTTTGGCAAATTGCACTGCTCAAAATTGTCTGTTTGGTGGAGTGCGCAACGTCGGAAAGTCGAAGCCGTTAATTTACTTTCTCTTGTCTCGCCTCTCCACCAGATACGCTATCAAGATGCAAAATGATTCAGATGATCCATCTTCACTTTACTTGGTCACCAATCCATTTTTTTAAACTGTTGGGACGAACAATAGAGCCAAATACAGGGCGGTTTTCGAACAAAACTTGTTGGAATGTTAAAAAAAAAAATAATGAAAGTTAATGATAAAAAAAAAATCTTTATTTGGAACGTGAACAATGAATAATGTATCATTGGGGTTGGTGAGGGTCATTTTGAGTTACCCACACCTATGTATCTAAGGGGGGAAAATAAGTAGATTATTGTTATACTGTCAAATGCATTTTCAGCTCGCGCTGTACACATTTGCTATGGAAGTAGCAAAAAAAAATGGAAAAGTGTAAAAAAAAAAAAAAAAAACGGCGATAAACTACTGAAATCACGGAAAATAAAATGAAGCATGCAAAATTGTCAATTATGAGAGGCATTATCTCATAAGGGAAATATTGGACAGCGAGGCCTCGAACGCGTCCCGCCGGAAATTTTTCATACACACAGCGCCGCCAAGTGGAATCAAAAATTTGTTTTTCTTAAACGTGGCAAGTACGAATGAGATATGCGCGTACAAGCAGTGAAAAGAAAATTTGCCCGGATTATTGATGGAACCTGATCTTTATCAAACAATTACAATGTCATTGCTGTCGGATGATTATTAAGCATTTTGTCCATTGCGGCGAAGGAAATCTTAAGTGAAAACTTTGAAGCCCCGCCCCCGTCATATAGTATTTCGGAAACAAAAAATTTTAGCCCCAGTGTTTGTCCCAGGTCTTAAGATGCTCCAGACAGAACTTTAAGGCAATCAGATGAAGCCTTTAGGATCAGGGTGCAAAAGAATCACATAGCAAATGTGTACGGCCGAAGAAGAGCGTGGGCGAAGAGGAGAGTGGACGAAGAAGAGCACGTTCCCCCGGACACGATCGGTGGCGACGTTTCTAATCTTCCTGCATTCCTCTCCTGAGTGTCTGGTCATTAGCATGGTCTAAACTTCAGTTACACTTAATTTGCCCACATCTACGACACTCACGCACACACATGGTTAATGTTGCTGGGATTAAAATAGATTCCCTTTGAGTGTTTGAGCACCCACCTGGGAGCCAATCACAGCAGTCCCGACTCTTTACACTAACATCAGCAGTTGCTTGCCGCAAGCATTTGTCGAGATTTAAGGCGCACATGTCTGTCGTTTTAGCGTCTCCTTTTTTATATCATTTGATCAATCATGCCTTTCTACACTGTACATGAACATGTTGCTTTCTACGCGGGCGTGTGTCACACTTGGCGAAACTGTCGGTCACAAACATGTACATACACACCCGTGAGCACACTCCTCTCAGCTTTCTGCCAAACCCTTCTGTGCCCGAGAGCAGATCAACAGGGTGAAGGACATGCCGACGCTGGCAATTGCCTCCCCCGTGGGGCGAATGCGAGTCCGACAGAGGGGCCGGACCAGGAGCAGATGGATGGAGTATTTTGGTAACCTCACCTTACATCAGCCCTTCTCCTGTACTGGAGATTTCCTCTCCTGGGTTTTCCAACCTTAACACTCTCAAGCATAAAGACCACAGTTGAAACATGGATTTTCGGCGCCGCTTCGTTCAAGTTTTATTTTATAATATATTTTTTCATCGTAGTAGTAGCGCCACCAACTGGTAAAAGCTAATACAAGTTATTTTCTTGGATGTTTTTCTCCGTGCAAATTACGATCGGTGGCTGGAGTCGAGGTCGAGGGCGCCGCCCACTGTTATAACTAACAAATGCTTATTAGGGCCTGAGCAGCGACCGCTGCGAAGTCCGTGTGTATATAATTGATGCTGCCATTATGAGCTGTCACTTTGATCCTTTGACTTTTTTGGCCGCAACCCGTGACGTCACTAGTAGTAGTTTCGTATTAAAGGTAAAATGCAACTGAATTTACCTTACCTCTCAGGTGAGAATAACAACATCATGCAAACAGTAAATGTTTGCTTTCAACAATGTGCTACACATTTAATGGTCAGCCGTAAAAAAATTAAACATTGGATTGCATGAATAAGAGCTAACGGTCGTGATTGTCACAGCCTCTGAAGAAGGCGAAAGACTTTTGTATTGTGACATGCTCAAGGCCTAAACACTCATCCGAGCAAATATAAGGTAGATTTTGTTCACCTGCCCGGAGAAAAACATCAACGAAAATAATTTGTATTTGTTTTAACCAGTTGGTGGCGCTACCACTGCGATCAAAAATAAGTTGGCAGCCGTCTTCAGGGCCTGAATATCCTCAAATGTGAAAGATTTCCAGAAGATGGATCATCTGAATCATTTTGCAGGAACTTTTGTTGCCACGGAGAATAATCAGACTCTGCGGCACCGTAATAGCCACGCCCTTTGAAGGAAAGTCATAAAAATAGGGATAGAGTAAGATCAATGTCTTGAGTCTTTTCTAGCCAATTTTCAATCGGATTCGTTAAAAGGGCACCATGCAGTACGTCAAAATGTAAAAAATGATATTGATTGGCGCAAGGTGTATAACTGAATATAAACATATAGATGTCTTCAGGTACAGACTCTTTATGTACATGTGAAGTTTTGGATTTTTAGCAGCATGTGCAGGAGAGTTATTAAGCATTTTGTCCATTGCGGCGAAGGAAATCTTAAGTGAAAACTTTGAAGCCCCGCCCCCGTCATATAGTATTTCGGAAACAAAAAATTTTAGCCCCAGTGTTTGTCCCAGGTCTTCAGATGCTACAGACAGAATTTTAAGGCAATCAGATGAAGCCTTTAGGATCAGGGTGCAAAAGAATGACCCCTGTAAACATGCAAAAAAGGGCAAAAGTCGGACTTTCAAAAATTCATAACTCACTTCCTGTTCATATTAGACGTTAAAATATCAAATTTTTCGCCATGCCCGATGAGACTGCCAAGTTTGGTGAGTTTTTGTGCATGTTTCGGGGTAGGGCTTCAACATGCCCCAAAAGTCACCAAATATGCATGTCGGACTGCACAAAGAAAGTTGGTTGGTACACAGAGCACAAACAGAAATCAGTGGGTTGATGTCAGCTAAATTGGGAAAGGATGCAATGAGAGCGCCACTACCAACTACTGGAGTGGATGTGCAACACTTTATTGTAGTACAACGGGAAAAAAAGCATGTTCCCCAAGGGTCGCCACAGAGTACAATCTGACTTTTCAGCACCGTAATAGCCACGCCTTTTGCCAAAACGTCACAAAATTCGGCAGAGAGTAAGATCATTGTCTTGAGTCTTTTCTGGGGTGTGGCCCGCGGGCCGTGCAATGCCCAGGTCTGGTCGGTCCCTTTAATTTATTGCTTCACATCATGGTTTTTCTCGCGAAAAGTAATAAATTGCAAGATGACATCATCTTTGGGGGAGAAGGCTTTGGTGATTATTTTTGGTAATGCCACACAATGCAATCCACACTCGCGCGCGCGCACACACACACACCCCCCCCGAAGCATATTTAAAGGAAGCCATGGATTGGTTACTTGGCAAGGCTTTGGGCTTGGCTGCTTTATGGGGCTTCGGCCTCGACCCTCTGGCTAGTCCGTTGTGAGTTCGGGTTTCGTAGTGCTGCTGTTTTGCTGATTTTAAAAACCAAATTATTATTAAAACGTAGCTGCTCGGGCCCCCATGGGGAGGTGTAGATGGTTTTTCTTGTACTTGGCATCAATTTGTGTGTTGGAATGCATCAGCGGCATTCGTATCAGACGCAACTGCGACAGGCAGTTAGTTATCTAACGACAACGGACAGCATACGTGAATACCCTGACTAAAAGGACATTTGGGATGACACCTCCACTTGAGCAGAAGCATTTTCCACAAACTGAGCAGGAAAAAGATTCAAATATTTGTGTTACAACACCGCCAAACAGCCTTTATTCATTAGCCCATTTAGCATCAAGCTAACATTCTTGAAGGTCATGACTTTAAAGACAAAATACAATTAAATTTGTTTTTACGTTTAGTTTGTATCTTCTTTTGGGAAGGAAATTGCAGCTCATTGTGAAGCGAGTAAAGAAACGTCCCGACCTGAAGACATCTTAATGTTATTATTTTGTTATACACACACCGCCTCAGACAGAGCCCATTGAAAGTACCAAGCAAGTCACGCCCTCATGGAACATCAGCTGATAAAGACGGGCCACCCTTATATAGTGTAAAAAGACATCCTGAAGCCTGGAAAGTTTTTCCTGCTCAGTTTGTGGAAAATGCTTCGTTGTCACCAAAGTTACAAACACGGCATGACAATCGTCTGCTGTGCTGCAAAACGGCGCCCCGACATTGATTATGCGCTGTAGCTACTCTTTGATATTATCTAATGGTCTGCTGTGTAATGGCTCTTGCTGCACCACAAGGAGACCGAGAATATAGGAAACCACATAAAGCTGAAGTGAGAGCAGCACATTCCCGGAGGTGACAGGAATGCACATTACAAAGTAACCAACGGCAAGGTTGGATTTGAAAAAAATCTTAATCAGACTATCACAAAAATAATTTTAAATTATTTAATTGGTCTCTTTTGTTTTTGCTTTTTAATGCACTTTTAACAGGGGTGTGTAGACTTTTTATATCCAATGCATACTATATATAGATGATTGAGTTCGAGAGAGTCCAGCCTGCATGCTGGAACTTTTTTTGAATTGCAGATAAAACAAAGGATGTGTAAAAAAAAAAATGGCAATACATGATTTCACTAGACAACTAAAGCACGGCAAAATGTTTTTTATTCAAATTGATGCGTTTCGGATGTATATAATGTATACAAACAAATCTACTCTTTTTTTTAATATATTGTATATATTGTTTTTTCACAAGCTGGGATATGAACCAAAAAAGGTAAAAAAAAATGCTAATTAGGCCCTAAAAGTCACACGGATTTAGGACTAAGGTTTGGGATTATGTTTAGTGTTTCGGATTAAATTTGGAGGTTGGGAAACATCCAGACAAAAGCATTCACCCCCAGCACCGCCGTGCCCGGGGAAGGTGCTCGGCAGACTTTTTCCACACTTTCACACACTTTTTCACGCCTCCTGGGGAGACTGCGACCTGAACGCAAACGCAACGCCTTAGACCACAAGCTGTCAGTTATGAATGCAGCTTTTAGGACCGCCGTTATCCGACCGGCCGTCGGACTCTCAAAATTTATGACATGCCTTTCTATTGTACATGTAATCTGTCGTTCAAACACTTGCAATGCTGCTGCAACCTATCCTCGCAGAATGCTGTCTGGCAGAATGAGCAGCATTTACAGTCATAAATTTGATTTGGCTGTGTGCGTCATTTTTTTTTATTACAGATTGGTTAACATAAACACGTTTCCGTTTACATTTCACATGCTGTGGTAATAGCAGGTTATTTATTTTAGATAAAAACGTATCAGATATTTTTCAGTTTTTACAACATTATGCTGAAAAATTATAGCCTCTTCCATCTTTTATAAGTCGCGCAAGATTTCGGCAAGGCATGCCTCTAATTTATAGCAATCACACGGATTCGTTATATCCAACGGCAAAAGACAGCGTTGTGGTGGTGGCGTGTTTATGATGATATTGTTCCCGGGCAGCGCAGCTCAGCAGTCGGCGTATAAATAATGAAGCAAAGCCTGAAAATGCATTTACAGCACTAAAAAACCAAACTTTTATAATTCGAACCCACGCCTCCTGGGGTGACTGCGACCTGAACGCGGCGCGGCTCACAGCCCGGAAAGGTGTGTATCGAGTGACTGAAAAGGTCTTCTATCCGTGGAGCTCCGTGCCCGAGGGCCGGCTATGAGCCGCGCCGTGCCCGCCAACAGCCTTCCACGGTCGGATACAATGTTTCCGCCTTTGGTGTTGGACTTTCCTGTGTTTAGCTCTGTCTGAGGAATGAACCCATTGTGGACCACCAAAGTCGGACTTTCAAAAATTCATAACTCACTTCCTGTTCATTAGATGTCAGGCAGACTCTGTTCTTTCTAGGACCTCGCCGAATCCCACCTCAGACAGAGCCCATTGAAAGTACTTCCGAATGGAGTGTGATCAGAAGTATTAAACCTTTCATGAACTGGGAAAACCCTATTATGTGAGACTGAATCAGTCAGTATGTCTCACAAACCACACATTTACGGAGGTCTACAATGTATAATACGAATTGTTGTTGCTAAAGACATCTCCAAATCACTGCTCAATATAATTCAGTGCCGCGGAACCGGACACAAAAGAAAAAGCTGCGTGTGAGTTTGTGATATTCTTCAGCCGGATTCGTCATATCATTTTTTACATTTTGACGTACTGCACGGTGCCCTTTTAACGAATCTGATTGAAAATTGGCTAGAAAAGACTCAAGACATTGATCTTACTCTATCCCTATTTTTGTGACTTTCCTTCGAAGGGCGTGGCTATTACGATGTCCTCCGAGTTGGCGTAATCGGCTATACTCAAGGCTTCTGTGTACATCTATATATATATATATTTATTTATTTATTTTTTTTTTTAAACATAATTGTCTGCTTTTAATGAATCTGTCAAATAGTACCCAGATGAGTCTTAAATGTCCTTGGATGACAAGCAGCTTGTTGTAAGTGTTGGTGAGCTTGAGGCCCGGCGCTATTATATATATATATATATATATTTCTATATTTATTATATATATTGTATATTTTTTTAAGCATTTTTGAAGGTGCGCCGCTACTTCGCGGATTTTCAGTTTTCGCGGGTGGTCTCTGTCCCCATTAACCGCGATAACCGGCTCTTTACCTGATACGTCTTCCAAGCATGTTATACATTTTTCTTGAATAGTTTAGCCTGTAAACGTTAACATCTCAAACCTTTTTTACTATATGACGGGGGCGGGGCTCTGACAATTACAAATACAAGCATGTTCTGAAGAACATAGGAGCTATTTTACGATCGTCTTCTCTTACAAATTCAGAGGCCCTAGCTCTGTTGCCAGGTTCATCGTTCTGGTCCGTTCTCTTCTTTCTGATGCTTTTCATGCGAAGTTTCAAAAAAGATTTAGCCAAACCCACTTCATCAAAAAACTCTCACTTGCATTAAAAAAAGTACGGAGGCAAAGGGTCATCTTCTTCTGGACGGTTGCTCGGGGAGCGGCTGTAGTAGCTGTTGCCACCCTAAAATGAACAATTCCTACTTTTGTATTTGCCACTTTATCACATGCAATATACATGTTTTACAGCGCCAGCAGACAATGAATTTGCAGCACTAAAAAAACGAAACTTCATTAACAGCTAAACCAAACGTTTCCAATGTAAACGATTAATCCTTGATCGAAATGGTCATATTTTTTTTAACAATCACCCTATGCAATGTTTTACCTCTTATCCCATTATGGCCGCGTCCCTCGTGAACTGAGAAGCACAGAGGTTCATGCCCACTTTTTCTTAATACTCATTATTTATTATTTAGCCCTTAGGTATGGCAGAGAGAGGAAGCAGAAGCATTAAAGTCAGCGACGTGACAGATTTACTCGAAGTTGTACACATTTGAGGATACTTCAGCCCTGAAGACATCTACCAACTTATTTTACATCGTAGTAGTAGCGCTTTCAATGTTTATAAACGTTGTTGAAATCAGTCCGCCAAAAATGCATTTTCAGCTCGCACTGTACACATTTGCTATGTGAGGCATTATCTCATAAGGGAAATACTGGACAATCAACCCCCGGGCCGTAGTTTGCCCTCGCCTGGCCGAAGAGAACAAACAACAGCGCTGGATCAGAGAGGCCATTGAGATCTGCAAGCGAGGCATAGTGGTCGGATACCACGTTTGCAAGTTCCCCGCTGGAAAGGGGACTTAGAAGAAATTATGAAAATTTTTGTTTCTAAAAACGTGATCCTTGGAAAAGCCGCGAGAATCTTCCAACGGAGTTTGAGCATGTTCTCTTCAAATAAAAAGTTTGCAAGGTTTACCAGATATCTCCATAGCATGTTCAGTGGTACCCTTTTGTGGTCGCTTGCTAAATGGAGCGCCACTGGGCAAGAAGTCTTTTGTCTTTCAAGTAAAATAGGAAGCAAAGTGTTTGTTTTAAAGAATTCATATGTCTAACTCTTAACTATTTGGTGGAGGAAAATGAGACATAGGCAATTTTACCTCGATAACGATAAATGCACGATAAGCCCAAAAAGTTGTCTGTGGCTTCATATTTCGAATGGAGGTGCTGCCGCCTATTTAGCTGTACAAATGCAACAATTGTGCTATGGGGGACTGGTTTTTTAGTGCTGAATTTGAGTGCCTTTCAGAATTAAAATTGATCGTGCTGCCAATTTTTGATTCCACTTGGCGGCACGGGACAGCGCACACATACAAATAGGCTGGATTTTGCTGTCTTCAGGTCGGGACGTTTTATTTACAGGTGAAGGTTTGGAATTTTGAACTTTCTTGTCTATTTTAAAGTTCTTGTTTTGGATTTTTAGCAGCATGTGCAGGAGAGTTATTAAGCATTTTGTCCATTGGCGTGGGTTCGCAACCATGAATATCGTTAAATAAAAAAATTCAGCGCTGCCAGGAGCCAGACGAAGCCTCTAAAGCGTCACTCACGACAGCACAAAAATGCCCATTTATATTTATTTTAGCATACACATGTTTTTTAGTGCTGTAAATGCATTTTCAGCTCGCGCTAACAGCTAAACCAAACGTTTCCAATGTAAGTTTCCACCTTTATATAGTGTAAAAAGACAAACTTGAGAGTCGCTCTGCTGACGAGCAGAAGCGCAGCATGTGTGTTCAATCAGCGCCGCTTCCTGCGACTGACGACGCGCCTGAGTGAAAACGTAACCTCTCTAAGTGTTTGCTTTTTCCAAACAAACATATCACAGCCTCTTTGGCAAGACTCGTTTGTTTTCGCAAAAAAGTCCGCCATCTTGGCGTTGCTGGCTGTCCTGGGCTACTGCTTCCAGCAAAGGAGGGGTGAAAGGTGAAGGATTCAGCACAGTCAACATAACACAGTTAAAGTGGTTCTATCAAACGTTTTTATTAGTTGCCAGCCGTACAACTCAGCTCCGGACTTGTTCGTGCGAAGGGAGACCGCTGGCGCTTGGCGCTCGTTCCCTTCCCTTGTCATCGGGGCATGAGAGAAGTTGTTTGGGGAAATCGGTCAAGGTTATTGCCGTTTTATTTTTTAATATTGGGGGGGGGGGCTAGCAGAGAGAGGGTGCACAGAGCTGAAGGAAGAAGAAAAGTATACGCACAGTGGTGGAAAGGTGCGCGAGATGATCGCTGGAGGAACGCCCACACAGCTGAAAAAACTAAAACACACGCGGCATGACAGGCTGTGTGCCCGTTTTAACAGCGGCTATACAATTGATAAATTCAAGAGGTAAAAACTGGCATCTCAACTTTTGTGTGAAACTGTTCCACTCAATTTTATATTGTTCATATTTGTGTGTTGAAACCACAAAATGAAATCGCAACTGCCTATCAACTGTAAAAGCCCCCTGCTCAATTTTTGTTCAGCTATCTGTTAGCTAAACTGTGGATCAGAGAGGCCATTGAGATCAGCAAGTCCCTTCGTGGCGACATTTTTCATCACAGTTATTTATTTTTGAGGTGCAAGGGTCCGCCGTTGGATGAACCACAAAGCGTCTAATCTGGGGGAAAAAAGTCATTTTGGGGGAACACGGCAGAGGAGCATTATTAGCAGCAGAAATATTTGTACAAGTTATTTTTGCGGATAGAAGTTCATGGCGTTCTCGTGACTTACCTGTCACAAGAATGAAGGCAAGTCACGCCCCCCGCTGGTTGACTGATCCATTGACTGATTGATATCCCCCCGCAGCTCTTGCGTGTGTTTTCTGCATTGACTGTCGACTGTCCTTAGGCAAGTGTTTAAGGAGCCGAGTGGCTCCAGAAAGTTTCTTTTTTACATCTTACATGGCTATTCTTCTGCCAGAGAGTGTCCCTTTGTTCAAATTAAAAACAATTTAAGATGCTTAAGTTGGCTCTCAATTTCGTGACGTCATTTTCTTCGTCGTGATGTGAGCGCTATGCATAGTAATTGCTTCTATAAGACGCTTGCGCCCGTGACTGGGGAATCTGGAAAGTCATTAATTTGATTGTCCAGTATTTCCTTCATGAGATATTGCAACACTTAGCACGTGCCAGGTCATGTGATAAACATGAGCACACGTCCTCCGGAGGGACTCCTGAGAGCTCAATTAAATGATCTCCTCAACATTAATTCAGCGATCCAACGTGTAAGTGTGTACTTTCCGCTTGGCCAGCGACGGGGCGGCTAAATTAGCAAACATTTTCGAGTAAAAAGCGTCTGTATTATTGTTGTATTGCACTGGAGAGGGGCGCACCTTCAAAAATGCTTAAAAGAAAATACAATAGATATAATAAATATATTGACTTTAACACATTGAGAAATGATTTGACGATGAATTTAGTTTGCGGCCCCAACGGGTTGCGCACAAATCAAAACAAAAAGACTTTGCCAAAAATTTGCTGCACGTCGCACAAGGAGCTCCGAAAATCTCTCAACTTTAAATTGGGTTTATTTTGAAATGTACTGTTTGTAAACGTTGAGTTGAATCTGTCAGTTTTTGTGCTGTGGTACAACTCGCCCGTGTAAAAAAAAAAAAAAATCAGACAGACAATCAGACAGGAAGTGAGGGGATTTTCCTTCCAAATTAAAAGCATTGAACAGAACTGACATTTTCAATTGTAATCTAATAAACACAGCCAGTAGTATCACACGCGTGGTCCGACGACACTTGCGTATACAAACTCGTATGATACGCTGCCTCGATAAATCAGTAAGCGTGGTGTTTGCTATCTTGCGGTCAGGTTACGACGGGAGCCTTCATCCTCTCTACCACCTGGACCAGCATCTTGGCGGAGTGAACGGACAGCGGGGGGCGTGTTATAATTAGTGGATGCCCTGTGTTTGTTTTTTTTTCAACAAGCTAGTCCCATCTTGAGGTGTCGGGAGACAATGATACCAAAGGTTACTAAAATCGGGATCTGAATTTGACTCCTGAGTTTAAAAGTCTGGCTGTTCTTGCCGGCCGAGCAACAGTTTGTCGGATTCGTCAAAAGGGCACCGTGCAGTATGTGAAAATTAAAATAAAAACACATTTTTGATTCCACTTGTTGCGTGACCGTTAAAAATCAGGAGCGTGAGAATGGCGATGTTTATGTTCAAAATGGACCGGCTAACACTACAGATACAGAGAATTGAAAAGGCCATCACGTCGCACGTCACAAAATTCGGCAGAGAGTAAGTGTTATCTTATATCACAATCTTTTATTGTTTACGGGAGACAAGCGGGGTTGTAGGGGGAGCGGGGGCTCAATTATCAAACAAACAAAAAATAATCAAACAATGATGAGTGCCTCACTTGAGTACAATGACAATAAAGGGATTTCTATTTCTATTCTATTCTTTTTTTATTGAATGTGTGTTTTGGAGGTGTTCATCTTAAGCCTGAAGTGAAAAAAATCCATGACTCTCTATTCTAAAGGTAAATTAAAAAATGATACATCCCTCCCGACGCTAGCACTAGCACGGCGCTCTCGCTACTCGCAGGGATTACATGCGGTTACATGAATAATGAATTTGAGATTATTTTGTTGACATGCATCTAATTTGTTGTGGCCTTGCAGAATGCCACAAAGGAGCAGCAGATGTTTTGGGTCCAAACCCCTCTCCTCACGTGACAGCACGTGCTGACCATCATGGACCCAGCAGACCCAGAGGACCCAATCCACCGCGCCATGAGGGCACAAGGGGCACTGCCAGTGAACCCTCGGTAATCGCGGTTAATGGGGACAGAGACCACCCGCGAAAACTGAAAATCCGCGAAGTAGCGGCGCACCTTCAAAAATGAATTTGTGACTATTTGGCCTTTGGGTCTTTTCTGTTTCCCTTAACTATGATGTGGCCCGTTTATAAATGGGGATCTGTGTGACTTACCTGTCAAAAAAAATGCGACCTGAACGCAGCGCCTGCACAAAAAAAAAACCTCTGGGTGTCGAGTGTCCAACCTCTCTCAAGAGGACTGGTACGAGCTTGTAAGGCTCTGGCGACCACACAAATGACAAACTGGTGCCCTGTACTGCTCTATAAATAGACTACGTTCAGTCGCAACGCCAAAGTGTAACTGAAAGGTGCATATGTCACTACAATGACAGGGCACCGTGCAGTACTTATATATATATATATATATATATATATATATATACATACATACATATATGTGATTCACTAATGTACAGAGTCTCTGATACCTGGCCCAGCTGCTGCACACATGGCTCCCCCTCAAGAAGATGCTCAAATCCATCATCTGTCTGAGACATAAAATGCCAAAAGAGACCTGCTGCGGCGTCTATATCATTGTTTGTTGTTGTTGTTGTTGTTGTTGTTGTTGTTGTTGTTTTTCCCCCAAAAATGTAGCTGCTTCTCAAATAATGTATTTGATTTGCAAAAATTTCTCGACTATTACAAGCTCTGCCCACCATTTTATTGCATGCACCAAGCATGTTATACATTTTTCTGTCCACGGGATGGCGTAGTCAAGAAAAATGAAGCATCTCGAAGCCCATTCGTGTGTGAAGTATTTCCCTGCAGGGCTTGGCTGCTTTATGGGGCTTCATTTTGCCATCACTAGTTTTAGATAGTTTTAATTTTTGAAAGAGCATTTTCATTTTACAGTGAACCCTCAGTGAAGCTTTTAAGATCTTTAAGTTGTCGCCAAACTTGCGGCAACAGCAAATACTAAAACACACTCAAACAAAGTCTATTTTGGAAGTCGACCAAAAATGAGTGTCAACCACTAAGCTGGAACCAAACGAAAACAGCATACGTCTAAAAGTTCATCTGAATCAATGCATTTGTAAAGGGTGTTAATTGGACGGCTGGAACAGCGTGTCCCTTTTCGAGCGGTCTAAGGCGTTGCGTTCAGGTCGCAGTCTCCCCAGGAGGCGTGGGTTCGAATCCCACCTCAGACAGAGCCCATTGAAAGTACCACAATTTCTAGAAAAACAATAGGGACCTCGCAGCGGTGTAGGTCTTGGTCTTATACATACAGTGAACCCTCCTCCCCCGGAGCTTCCATTCGGTTAAACTTAGGGGCTGCTTGGCACCGCCCGTGCCCGATGTCTTCAGGTCGGGACATTTTATTTACAGGTGAAGGTTTGGACTCCGGAGCTTCCATTCGGTTAAACTTAGGGGCCGCATTATCCTATAAAGCAGAAAGAAGCTCTACTATAGCAAAAAACTAATAAGGTTTTATTTCTCCATCAAGGTGGGCTCACTGATCAGGCATTCATTATTCTTTACTGACTAACATGGATTATTAGATTTAGTATTAGTTTTAGTTTTATATATACATTATATTGGATATTTGTCGTAGGGGCCGTAGGCACATACGCAACCGCAGTACTGCAGGGATCAGCGGAAACCACTGGAAACGGCACGGGCGGTTAACTTGTGATTATTTTAAATCCACTCGTGTGTGAAAATGCCCGAGGAGTGCAAGGAAAAACTCAAAACCCCATCAGTTTCCAATGTAAATTTCCACATCGGCTGCCAACTTATTATTGCGGGAGCGACTTGGCCGACCGCAAATGACTCCGATGAGGTTGCTCATTTGCATAAAACAGGACCTCCCCCTCTTTTGGAGCCTGGTTTGAACGCTCCACAACTTTTCACGAAACGTTGCATGAATTGAAATTAGGTTTACTTTTACAGAACAATGAGAGCCCAAGTTCCCCTCTTGATAGTGGATTGAAGTTTATTTCAACCACTATCAAAACCAGACACAGTCGAGACTGAGGCGTGACGCGGCGGCGGACCTAGTGGGTCACCGTCACCTAATCCCCCAGCCAAGCGTGACCGCGGCGGGCGGGTCGTTAGCGCCTCCGACGGCCTGAGACCACGCCAACTGGGGTTACTGCGACGTGAACGCAACGCCGGAGTCATGTCAAGAGAGTCGGCATCGGATGGTCGTCGGATGCCTTTTTACACTCTAATTTACCGTTACCGAAATTTATTACAATGACCGAAATCATTTTGCCCATGTCGGTAAATTCGATGATAGAACTTTTTAGAATTAGAAATGGGGCATTTTATTGTTATTAACCCATTATTATGTTTGATGTTCGAAAGGCAAGGACTCCCTGCTTAAAGGGGACAGAGGGGCAGCAATGCGATTGGCTGCTTGCCGAGTTGCCTAAACGAGCCACTTCTTTTCGAACCCACGCAGCTTCCATTCGGTTAAACTTAGGGGCCGCTTGGCACCGCCCGTGCCCCATACAAAAAGGGTTGAACGATTTATATCATTGTGATCGAAATCAGGAAGCGGCCCAGCTGCGTGCACTCATGTCCAACAACGAGGCACTCTAAAGCAGCAATGCCAGCCTAGTGTCCTGAGCGTTGGAGAGGGGTGTGTTTACAGATCCAGGTGTGAGCATTGACCAGGGGTGCCTTAAGGGCTAGAAAAGTGATGACTATTGTAAGCAACGTAGAACACAATACAGCCGTATGTTTACTTTTTCGGAGTCAGTGTGATGTCCCTCTTCAAACTATGCCATGGGACCAAAATGGGATTGATGTCCAAAAATATAACAGTATTTATCCAATGCTCCCTTTTATACAGAACCCAACAATCCCTTGAAGCACACGCTAGCTAGAAGGAGCAGCAAAAATGGCATTGACATTGGAAACGTTTGGTTTAGCTGTTATAAAAGTTTGGTTTTTTAGTGCCCCCACCTCCTCACCTTGCATTTTTATTCTTATAATAACCTGGGCCAGTTTACAAGACAACCACTCCATCAGCCTCTCATGTCTTTGCTTGTCATCTCATCAATATTTGCACAACAGAGTACTGAGTTTCGAGATCCTCACTATAATAGTTCTCAAAATTATATTTCTTATCAATTTAGCTTAGTTAAGGGATATTTTATTGACAATCTAATATCAATCTACAAAGACAGAAAAAAAATGGTGGTGGGGGGCGCGAATCTCTCTCCCCGTATATATATATATATATATATATATATATATATATATATATATATATATATATATATATATATACACTTTTGTGCTCCAAATTTCTTTTTCGGTCCTTGCAATTGTTAGATGATGGGTTTTACTTAATTGTATACTTGTGTCTTTTTCAGAAAGAGAGGAGTAGGTGTTGTGAAATCTTAATTGATTGTCGACAGGTTCAACCTGTGGGGCACTCTTATCTTGTGTGAAAAAGACCACTCATTTTGAATTAGTTTTTCATGAGGACAGCCATTTTTATTGTGTACTGAACATGTTATATGGACATCGGGGCGGGAGCTTAGACATGTCAAGCATTTTGCATCCACATCCGACTTGTAGCAGAAAAGGCCCCAGCAAGATATAAAAATTAAGCAGATGCATTTTTATTTACTTTAACTATAAAGCATTTGTCATGATCCGCGTCGGGCATGACAGCCTTTTGTTATTGTTGTCGTCACCTCCCTGCCATGTGTCTTTTGTTATTGTTTTCGTCACCTCCCTGCCATGTGCTTCGTGTTATTGTTTTCGTTCTCACCAGCCACGCACCTGTTCCCAGTTCACGATCACACACCTGCTCCCCATCTGCTCCCCTGATTACCGGACTATTTATACCTCCCATGCCCTCAACCCAGTGTCGGGTCATTATCCCGTTTGGCTCATGTTTCTCTCTGCCTCCCGATCGCCTGACACCTTGTGCTCTCGTGCCTGCCTGACTCCTGCTTGCTCTGCTTCCCCGACTAGCCGACCTGAACCCGTCCGGACCCGCTCAGCCCGCCATCGCCTCCGAGGTCCTGCCCGGCAATCATCCCGCCAGCGCTCCCCGCTCCGCCGTGCCTCCCGCTACCTCGCCAGCCCGACGTCGCCTCCCGGCACTTCCTGCTTCGCCGCACTCTCGTCCGTGCCACCCGGCGCGCCCCGCTCCGACGCACTCTCGTCCGTGCCACCCGGTACCTGCACGTCGGCGCCACTCGACGCTGTCCCCGCCGAGGCCCGCCTGGTGGTGGATTCTCCCCAGCTCGCTCCCCCACTCCATTCATCAATAAATCCTGTTTTCCCCTTACCTGTCGCTCTTGGGTCCTCCTTCCTTTCCACACGGTTCAGTGAACCTTGACAGAATGACCCGACCACGAAAAAAGGACCCAGCGAGGGGCTCGCGGCGGCGTCATGGACACCGCCGCACGGACCCCCCCCACCAACCCGCCGAACAGCTCAGCGCCACGTCTGCCACGCTACCAGCTTACCCCGCTTACGAGGACGAGCTCGCAAGGGTCGTCTACCTGCTGGACTCCCGTCGCACTGAGCTGAGTGCAAAACTGGCCCAGATAGCGGAGCGGGTGGCCTCAATAGCGGAGAAGGGCGCCGCCGAGGCACCACCCCGGGAGACTCTCCAGGAGCTGACCGCTCAGATCGCGGCGCTGGAGGATCAGACGGTGGAGAGCATGAGGCAGTTTTACTCGCTGCAGGCACAGCTGGCTGACCGAAAGCAGGCTGAAAGGGTTCACGCCTCCATGTCAGCTGCAACCACCCACGTAGCCTCCCCGTCAGCTGCCCACACCATGCAGCCTCCAGTGCCGGTCCCTCATCAGACGCTGCCTCCAGAGCCCCACTCCGACTCCCCGCCAGCTGCTGAGCCCCGTCCCGGCTCCCCGCCAGCTGCTGAGCCCCGTCCCGGCTCCCCGCCAGCTGCTGAGCCCCGTCCCGACTCCCCGCCAGCTGCTGAGCCCTGCCACGGCTCCCCGCCAGCTGCTGAGTCCCTTCCCGGCTCCCCGCCAGCCGCAGCGTCCCTTCCCGGCTCCTCCCGGCTCCCCGCCAGCCGCAGCGTCCCTTCCCGGCTGCCCGCCAGCTGCTGAGTCCCTTCCCGGCTGCCCGCCAGCCGCAGCGTCCCTTCCCAGCTGCCCGCCAGCTGCTGAGCCCAGCCCCGGCTCCTCCCCAGCCGCAGCGTCCCATCCCGGCTCCTCGCCAGCTGCTGAACCCTGTTCCGGCTCCTCCCCCGCTGCCGAGCCCCGTCCCGGCTCCCCGCCAGCTGCCGAGCCCCGTCCCGGCTCTCTGCCAGCCGCTGAGTCCCGTCTCAGCTCCCCGCTAGCTGCTGAGCCCCGTTCCGGCTCCTCCCCAGCTGCCGAGCCCCTTCCCGGCTCCCCGCCAGCTGCCGAGCCCCGTTCCGGCTCCACGCCAGCGGATGAGTCAAGTGCCGGCTCCCCGCCAGCGGATGAGTCCTGTTCCGGCTCCTCCCCAGCTGTTGAGTCCCGTCCGGACTTCCTGCCAGCCGCTGAACCCCGTTCCGGCTCCCCGCCAGTTGATACGCCGCGTCCCGGTTCACCCCGAGCGGCGGGGGCCCGTTCTGGCCTCCCGAGAGCTGCTGACCCCCGCTCCGGCGCCTCGCCAGCGTCACCAGTCCCTGTTCCGGCGGAGCACGCCCTGCGTCCGCCACAAGTCCCTGGTCCGGCGGAGCACGCCCTGCGTCCGCCACCAGTCCCTGTTCCGGCGGAGCACGCCCTGCGTCCGCCACCAGTCCCTGTTCCGGCGGAGCACGCCCTGCGTCCGCCACCAGTCCCTGTTCCGGCGGAGCACGCCCTGCGTCCGCCACAAGTCCCGGTTCCGGCGGAGCACGCCCTGCGTCCGCCACAAGTCCCGGTTCCGGCGGAGCACGCCCGGCGTCCGCCACCAGTCCCTGGTCCGGCGGAGCACGCCCTGCGTCCGCTACAAGTCCCTGTTCCGGCGGAGCACGCCCTGCGTCCGCCACAAGTCTCTGTTCCGGCGGAGCACGCCACGCGTCCGCCACAAGTCCCTGTTCTGGCGGAGCACGTTCTGCGTCCGCCACCAGTCCGGGCTCCGGCGGAGCATGCTCTGCGTCCGCCACCAGTCCCTGTTCGGGCGGAGCACGTCCTGCGTCCGCTACCAGTCCCTGTCCCCGCTGCACCTGGCCCGCTGCCGCTCCAAGTCCCGGCCTCTGGTGCGCCCGGCCCCCGGCCGCTCCAAATCCCTGCCTTGGCGGCGCCAGATGGTCCGCCGCCACCCCAATTCCCTGTCCCGGCGGCGCCCGAGGACACGCCATCGCTTCCCGTCGCTGCCTCGGCGGTGCTCGACGATCCGCCGTCGCCCCAAGCTCCTGCACCGGTGGTGGAGGACGACACGCCGCCGCCTCGCGCCTCTGCCCCGGCGGTGCCAGATGAACCACCGCCCCTTCTCGCCTCCGTGTCGGCGGCGTCCGACGATCCACTACCGCTCCAGATTCCTGCCTCGGCGGTGGACGATGACCAGCCGCCGCCTGCCGCCCTTGCCTCGGCGGCATCCGACGAACCGCCACCACTCCACGTTCCTGTCTCGGCGGGGCTTGACAACCAGCCGCCGCTCCACTTTCCTGTCTCTGCAGGGTTCGACGACCAGCCGCCGCTCCACGTTCCTGTCCCGGCGGGGTTCCACGACCAGCCGCCGCCGCCGCTCCACGTTCCTGTCTCGGCGGGGTTCGACGACCAGCCGCCGCCGCCGCTCCACGTTCCTGTCTCGGCGGGGTTCGACGACCAGCCGCCGCCGCCGCTCCACGTTCCTGTCTCGGCGGGGTTCGACGACCAGCCGCCGCCGCCGCTCCACGTTCCTGTCTCGGCGGGGTTCGACGACCAGCCGCCGCTCCACGTTCCGGTCTCGGCGGGGTTCGACGACCAGCCGCCGCCCCAAGTGCCTGCCTCGACGGCGGTCGACGTCCCACCGCCGCGTCTCGTCCCGGCTTCGGCGGGATCCGGCGTTCCACCGTGCCTCGTCTCCGTCTCGGCGGCGTCCGACGTCCCGCCATCGCTCCAAGTTCCTGCCTCGGCTGTGCCCGCCTCCACGCCGGTCCAAGCTCCGTCCTCTGCAGCACCCAGCGTCCCGCCGCCGCCCCTCGTCTCAGCCCCATCAGCGGACTCAAGGTGGCGTTCGGGTCGTCCCGGACGTCCGCCTGAATGGCCCCATCGGGACGCACTGGTCTGGCCACCCGCACGGCCCCCGGAAGGGCCACGAAAGGACTCGCTGGTCTGGCCCCCCGGGCATCCGCCAGACCGGCCTCGATCACGGGTCGTTGACCCACCTCCCGACCCCTTCCGCCCACCCTGGTTTTTGGGACATGGTTTTTTCTTTTTTGTTATTCTTGGGGACGGCTGGAATCCGTCCCTTGAGGGGGGGTACTGTCATGATCCGCGTCGGGCATGACAGCCTTTTGTTATTGTTGTCGTCACCTCCCTGCCATGTGTCTTTTGTTATTGTTTTCGTCACCTCCCTGCCATGTGCTTCGTGTTATTGTTTTCGTTCTCACCAGCCACGCACCTGTTCCCAGTTCACGATCACACACCTGCTCCCCATCTGCTCCCCTGATTACCGGACTATTTATACCTCCCATGCCCTCAACCCAGTGTCGGGTCATTATCCCGTTTGGCTCATGTTTCTCTCTGCCTCCCGATCGCCTGACACCTTGTGCTCTCGTGCCTGCCTGACTCCTGCTTGCTCTGCTTCCCCGACTAGCCGACCTGAACCCGTCCGGACCCGCTCAGCCCGCCATCGCCTCCGAGGTCCTGCCCGGCAATCATCCCGCCAGCGCTCCCCGCTCCGCCGTGCCTCCCGCTACCTCGCCAGCCCGACGTCGCCTCCCGGCACTTCCTGCTTCGCCGCACTCTCGTCCGTGCCACCCGGCGCGCCCCGCTCCGACGCACTCTCGTCCGTGCCACCCGGTACCTGCACGTCGGCGCCACTCGACGCTGTCCCCGCCGACGCCCGCCTGGTGGTGGATTCTCCCCAGCTCGCTCCCCCACTCCATTCATCAATAAATCCTGTTTTCCCCTTACCTGTCGCTCTTGGGTCCTCCTTCCTTCCCACACGGTTCAGTGAACCTTGACAGCATTTTCAGCACTAAAAAACCAAACTTTTATAACAGCTAAACCAAACGTTTCCAATGTAAATTTCCACCTTTATATAGTGTAAAAAGAAATCCTGAAGCCTGGGCAGTCATTAATTTGATTGTCCAATATTTCCCTTATGAGATAATGTAAAAGGTTTTTCCCCGGTGTGCGTTCTCGTGTGTATTTCCAAATTCACTCTACGTGAGAATGCTGTACCGCAAACCCATTGTCATTCACAACACTTTCGTCATCATTTTCTTTGCCTTGAATGAGGCCCCAGCTTCGGCCCGCGGGGATGTCAAAAGTGAGGGGGACCTCGTCCATTTTGATGATGTGATCTGGTGTCACGTTACTTGTTTTTCAACAAACTCATGAAAACTATCGATTTCGCCTCATCGGAGAAAAAAACAAATACATTTAATTTGAAATGAAAGTGAGCAAAAGCATTTCAACAATATCGCTACTGACTCTCTTTAAAAAGAAGAGGACTAAAACAGTCTCATATCAATAAAACGCACAGACACACAAGTCGCGTTATGACACTACTTCATAAATTCCTTTTCATGTTCTATAATCACCATCGCATTAGGATGGGTGCATTTTTAATGTCAGAGCGAGATAGCTCAATTTTCTATTCTGACGCTCAGTCAGTGGCATATTTTGCCCCAGAATGCTTTTGATACGCAGCCAGTGCACGTCAAAGTCAAACACTCGGCAAAAAAAGTGGTTTGGGGTTTGACATCAAAAGTCAAATAACGGAAATTTACATTGGAAACGTTTGGTTTAGCTGTTATACCTGACTGAAAAGACTGCACCAGGATGGCGAAACCAATCGGAAAATTCTAATAAGGTCCCGTTGACTAGTGCAGTTTTTCAAATGTGTCTGAGATAAAACTAAAAAATAAAAGTTGAGTGAACTCAACATTTCAAGCAAACTGGCAGGGTTTCGCAGAGCAAGTTGATAAGACATGCAAGCGAATCCCAGCAAAACAGGAGAATATAATTAGGTTCAATAAACTCATTCAGTAAGAGTGCAAAACTAATTAATTGTCTCTCCTTTTGTACACATAAGATCATTAATACCGAAGAGGAGAACGCCCGCGAGGATGAATTGGAGCTCGAGGACCTGATCGGACTTTTCAGCACCTTAATAGCCACGCCTTTTGCCGGGGCCGCTTGGAACCGCCCGTGCCCGGGGACCGACGCCCATTTTGTGGGCAACAAACAAATCCGTACTTTTATTTCGGGACTGCATTTCTTAAGCACTAAACCTATCTCGATGATATATACAGTAATCCCTCGCTTTCTGCGGTTAATTGGGACCGGAACACCACCTCAAAAAGTAAAAAAAACTACGACTTTTTATCATCATTGTTATTTTTACATTTTTCATTTTAGATTTTCATGTAACAGCTAACTTGAGTTGATACCAAACCCAACCGATTACCCTTCTGCTACAGCGGCCATTTCAGCTTGGCAGAGGCTGATAAAAGACGCTCGTGCGGCGCCTCGGCGAACCAACCCATGTTTTCGGTAAATTTTTTACCTGACATGTTTCGAAACTAGACAACGTAGAATGTGCATTGAAGCACTGCATGAGAACAGTTAAATCCTGTACCGTCTTAATCCCGCAATGTCCGCCGATCACCGGATTAAAATCCACCTCCAGTATTTGTAAGCGATCTTGTGTTCATGACAGCATTTTCAACAGTGTGGGTGTTTGTATGAAAGCATTTCACTCGTGTATGGGCATGAGCATGTTTCAGTTGTATTTTCGGTAAATGGGGAAGAATTTTTTTTTTTATTTGGCCCTCATTTTTATACTTTGACAAGGATTCGCTGGGTCCCGGGATCGAAAAAAGTTTCCAAGCGAATCTTGAAGTTATTCTCCTGATGCCTTACAGCCCCTGGCAGTCTGAGGAACAAATTCAAAAGTAATGAAAAATAAGCAACATCCTTGTGAACATGAAATTAGCCAGCTAATATTTATATGGTATGGTCAACTGCTAGTTCTAACGCTAAATCCTGTGCAGTTATTGAAAATGTTAATGGTTTCACTGATTTATCAGACCACAGTGCCATATATCTTAAAGAGAATCTGACCAGTAGAAGAAAGAACGGTTTGGTTGCTCATCCACTGTGGGATGATAAAACACACGCAAAAAAAAAAACATTTCTTATACTGGATTCTCAGACAGTTTGGTTTGAACAATCATCACTCTCAAATAGCCCCCCGAGCCTGGGTATGAGCAGCCCGGCGGCTCGCGAGGCTTTGTTTTCAAGTGTTCCATTTGAAACTCTTGGCGAAGGTAGCAAAATGCCCGATCAGGCCAGGGTTTGCCAGGGTACAATTTTTATTACCCTTGGGGTATTTTTTATGGGAAATTAGCACGCAAATTAAGAGACTAACATTGAAACCGGAGTACCCGGAGAATAATTTGATTGTCCAATATTTCCCTTATGAGATAATGCCTCTCCAAAAACCCAGGCTGTGGGGCTTTTATCAAAGGTGGGTGCAGTACGTGAAAATTAAAATATTGCACACAAAGCAACACTGACTTGTACAAAAAAAAAATAGCTTTTTGAGTTATGGCTGAGTGAAAGAGAATAAATTGATACACTGTTTTTTTTTTTTTTTTTCAAACAAATGAACAGAATATACTGACTTTGATTTTTCCGTGATATTTTTCATCTATTCTTCCCTGCGCTACAAGGGCGAAGAGGAGAGTGGACGAAGAAGAGCACGTTCCCCCGGACATGTGCCAAAACACCCAAATGCATTGTGTTCAGCTGCTATGGCGGAGCGGTCTAAGGCGCTGCGTTCAGGTCTCAGTCTCCTGACAGCTGGGTAGGCTCCAGCACGCTATCCAACATACTGAGCGCAAAGGATTATTGGCTGCCCTCTCCCCTCGCTGTCGGACATCTACACCGCTTCTAAGTGTTGCAATATCTCATGAAGGAAATACTGGACAATCAAATTAATGACTTTCCAGGCTTCAGGATGCCTTTCTACACTATATAAAGGTGGAAATTTACATTGGAAACGTTTGGTTTAGCTGTTATAAAAGTTTACCTTCCCTATTTCCCAAAGTCAGTGGGCGTAGGCTCCCATTAACAGCAAATTTGGTGGACATTTTTCATGACAGGATATATGAAGAACATCTTCAGGACTCATGCCCAAAATTGAACAGGTCGGCGGCCATTTTTATTTGAAGTGGCCATTTTGGACTGTATCTTAGGTTCAAATTTTTTTTTTTTGGGGTCATTCTTTTGCACCCTGATCCTAAAAGCTTCATCTGATTGCCTTAAAGTTCTGTCTGGAGCATCTTAAGACCTGGGACAAACACTGGGGCTAAAATTTTTTGTTTCCGAAATACTATATGACGGGGGCGGGGCTTCAAAGTGGAATGGCCTATTATTTTTATTACTACCAAGCAATGATGCTCTGGCTCCATCATCATCATCATTATCGCGTTGCCACCTTTATATAGTGTAAAAAGACATCCTGAAGCCTGGGCAGTCATTAATTTGATTGTCCAATATTTCCCTTATGAGATAATGCCTCTCATAGCAAATGTGTACAGCGCGAGCTCTGCGACCATCTGTCTTGTGAAATGGCGCCTTCAGGATTTATTATTATTTAGTTATTATTTGTACCTTCGCTCCATTTTGCTTGCGTATCATTTTTTATTTATTGGGTGTCTTAAATTAAGATGGCAGTCATTAATTTGATTGTCCAATATTTCCCTTATGAGAATAAAGTCCCGATTTGGCAATAATCTCCCTCGCAAAGGAAGTCGGTTCAGAACTCAGTACACTTATATTTAACTTTAAATTACAATACACTAGAGTGTAACATTGTAAGCAATTTAAGTTCTGGAGAACACCATTACCACCAGGACTGTAAGATGTTTCTCCAACAAGAAACCCTGGATCACACCGGACATTAAAGTTCTCCTGAAGGAGAAAAAGACGGCTTTTGTGTCAGGCTGGTAAACAAAATACATCATTGGTCAATATTTAAGTACAGTACAGTAGTAGTGTATATTGCATACTAGGACTGCACAATTGCACTAATGCCCTCCCGTTTGTAGGCCTGACCCAATGTTCCATTCTGTATGTATTGCATATTCAAATTGCTTATGCTGATGCAAATAAAAACCATGTGTGCAGTCGAACACGCTGGCGAATGTAAATTTCCACCTTTATATAGTGTAGAAAGCATCCTTTTTTGCTTGGTACTATCAATGGGCTCTGTCTGAGGTGGGATTCGAACCGTTTAATGGGCCGCATGTGGCCCCCGGGCCCTCCAGCCCCAGGCAGGGAGCGAGCGCCCAATAATTTCTACACAAAGTCCATTGTGGCTGTGCGTCCGTTCCAAGTTCACGTTCAGGCGGAGCACGCCCTGCGTCCGTCCCGTATGTGGACGTGTAGGTATGTGCTATTTTGTTGCCACGGAGAGGCGTTGCCGTGGCAACTCGCGTCACAGTAAGCCGAAGAGGAGCACCTTCCCCGGGCACGGGTAAACCTCTCGGATAGAGACATTGAATTTGACATGACCTAACAGCTTGTCTTTGAGTAAACGTATCTAAGTGTAAGGAAACACTCCTAATGTCTGCAATTGTATTGGCCAACACTCCATTTGAAAAAAAAAATCATTTCTTCCCCATCAGAGTATTCCCACACCGGTAAGCTGTTGTTGATTTGTGGGGGGAAGCCTGGAAAGTCATTAATATACACACAGCGCCGCCAAGTGGAATAAAAAATTTGGGTGGTTGCCGGCCGGCGCGTTTGGCGGGCCCAAGGCCAGCGAGAAGGCCTCTATGTCTCACCTTGTCTTTCAGAGGGTGCGGCGCTGATTACCTTTCAATTGCGTGAAGAACCACACGGTCGCATTCATTTTGCCAACGTGCTTTACCCCTCGAAAACCCATGAGTCTCTGAGGTAGGTTCCAGTTTGTACTCCGCTTCACGGCTGAAGTTCACCTGTGACCCGAACGATGATAAGCAGAAAAATTACTGTATCACCGCTGTCAAACTAATTTTTAAAATTAATCTTTGAAATTACATTATCTAAAAAACGGGAAGACTCAGTGACTGTACTTCAGGATGTCTTTTTACACTATATAACATTGTCTCTTTTTTTTTTCTTTGTCTTGATAAGTCAGTTCCATTCGACAAGCGGCAATCTTGCAGTGAAATGAACTTTGTAATCCAATGATATCTTGCCACCTCAAATCCCTGTTTGTATGGGAAGCTTTTTTTGATTCACATAGCAGAAGTAAATACAGTGTGGACTACATTTTGGGCACAGTTATGAATTTTGGGGGGTAAATGATGATTGCGTTAGCCGATATGATCGTTTTCGACATCTAACAAACATGCATGGGCATCTAACATTGACACTTACATTGACGTCTATAACGTGACTTCACAGTTGGTCAAAACAAAGTATCGGCGGATACTTATGAGAGTTGTGTGCAGTTCATGCCAACATTCTGGGATGTCATTTACATGTTCCTGTTTTGGATCAGCAGCACGGTAGCCGACTGGTTAGCACGATGCACACAGTGCCGCCAAGTGGAATCAAAAATTTGTTTTTATTTTAATTTTCACGTACTGCACGGTGCCCTTTTGACGAATCCGACTGAAAATTAGTCAGAAAAGACTCAAGACAATGATCTTACTCTCTGCCGAATTTTGTGACGTTTTCTAACAGTACTTTAAACATTCTAAAGTAGTGTGGTGAAACTAATCTTACTTTATATATTGCAACAATAACAGCAGAAGAAGAAATAAAGTAAACTCACCAGATGAGTTGCAGTGCACTTTTTTCCATGCTTTGTAAAGTGCAAAAAAGAAAATATCCTCAAACTGGCCTAAATATTCCAGAATGTAAAAAAATGTTTTATATGGTCTTTCTTCCTTCCATTTTCATCTGCACCGCAAAGTTCTAAGAAAATTTAAGGGCTGGAAACCAGTTCAGGGTATACCCTGTCTTTATGTAAGTATACGTGTCGCGCCGTCCACTTCCTCACCCTTTCCTCCCTATGTTTCGACCCCTCTCGCCTGTAGGTTTTAATGAGCTTAAAAAACTTGGTGACAAGACATCTTGTTTTGTCTACGCAGGTTAATTTTTTACCTGACATGTTTCGGCGAGTCTTTCGCCTTCTTCAGAGTGTCGCATGATGGTGTCTTGAGCTGATGTTCCATGAGGGTAGTGCCACTGTACATTAAATGCTGAAAAAAAAACTACATTAGCCACTACATCTACAAATGTAAATTAAAAAAAAAAAAAAAAATTATATGTGGTTAAATGGGAAAGAGTCGATATGCAAATTAACCATAATTTGCATATTGGTGGGCACGTTTAGGTCACCTACAGAATCTCCCGTTGAATTACAGCATTCACGAATCTTCGCTGGACAATGACACTACGAATCGTGAGCTGTAAGTTGGTTAAGACTGGAGACGAAAAAACTGGTCAGTGTTGCGCTCAGTCGGGTTCTCCCACGGGGCCTCTCGCATGGGCAACTCCAGCTGGAGGAGCTTTCCCGGAGGTATTGCAAAACTTAGAAAAAGTGTACAGTTAAGATTTTATGCTAGCAATAATCAGAAAGAGTATGTCCTTCCTGGTTACGTTATGGACGTCTGCGACCTTTCACTATTGGATGCCGACCGCTCCGCTTCCTGTTAACGCCATTGCGATGCGATGAGTTGACAAGACAATGCAGCTGTCACGTTATCAATGTGGAAATATCCCATTTTGTGTGTGGCTGGTTGTCTGCGAAAAAGAAGAAAGGGGAGGGGCGGGGGCCCCCAAGCCACCCGGCCGGACCTGTATTGTAGCTCACTCTCGCCTTAATCCCGTTTGTTTCACCGTTAATGTGACAATGCATGTGTTTGAGGGGTTCTAAGCTTAAGGTCCCGGCTCCCCTACCGAGCAAGAACAAAGCAAACACAGTCAAGAGAGCATTACCAGCTGCCAGGATGGCAGAGCGGTCTAAGGATGCAAAGACAGGAAGAATTCACTGGGAGGAGGTTGCCTGCTGTCCCACGTGGGCTGGTTGAGTCAGGCTTGTTGGCATCAAGCACGGATGAGACCAACTTTGCCAATTTCTTTTCAGGGTGTGAAACAAAAGAATAACTGGAAACCACGTTTAGTAATCATCCTTCCCAAATGCGGAAGGGAGTCAGTTTTGAAAAGCCACGATAAGCAAGACAGATTTCTGCGCTTTGGAGATGAGTCTTGTCCAAACTTGGCAGTCTCATCGGGCATGGCGAAAAATTTAAAAAACATGAGGATCCATTTGCGCAGAATGTGTGTGCCGCATGCTGGGATGTAAACGAAAATGTCCGCCATCCTGGCAGAGCGGTCTACGGCGTTGCGTTCAGGTCGCATTCACCCCAGGAGGCGTGGGTTCGAATCCCACCTCAGACAGAGCCCATCGAAATCTAATTTGTAATTTCAAACTAAAAGTTGCCTGAAATCTGCACATTTCACTGTCATCATGCCTGACTTTAAAATTTCAAAAATCGGACCAAAGACAAACAGTAAACCTCAGGCGTGGGTTCGAATCCCATTTCCTCTCCTCCATCCCTTTTATATGTGTTCTTTTTGGCTTGTGATCAGGAGAGTTATTAAGCATTTTGTCCATTGTCAACTCAGCCTTGCAGAACAACAACAAAAAAAATAAAAATAAAAATATGACCCGCGCTTACTGGGAATTCCTCGTTCGTGGGAAATAATTGCAGTCCCTCGCTACTTCGCATTCTTCACGTCAGGAAGTGTGATGGGGGTCTCGCCGCCTCCTCGCCAGCTGCAGCGTCCCGTCCCGGCTCCTCGTCTTCCCCCACGCCGCGGTTCCGAAAGAGAAAGTCCCGCGTGGAGTTGAACGCCCCTCCGCCGTACGAGCCCACCTGGCCGCCGTGCGTGTGTCCCAGTGCCGCTGCATAGCCACCGGCTTGCGGGGCCAATCAATATCATTTTTTACATTTTGACGTACTGCACGGTGCCCTTTTAACGAATCTGATTGAAAATTGGCTAGAAAAGACTCAGTCCATATAAGGCCAGTGTGGGCGACAAAACCTGGTGAAATCTCTCAAAAGGGAAATATTGGACAATCGAATGAAAGACTTGTGTCGGATTTATCCAGAAGGTTTTTACCGTCGCCGGCATCATCGGACGCCCAAATATCAGACCCACACGGGGACTTCCAAATAGTATAGATTTGTGAAAAATTGTGCTGGTACACACAAATGGAGAACTCAAGTGTTGGTTGCGCGCCTTTAAGGGTCGTGGCCAAGAGCGTTAAATCAGGAGCGGGGAGGACGGGGGGGGGGGGGGGTTCCCGCTTTTCTTGGATGTTTAAAAGGTTGGGTTTTTTAAAAAATTAGGCAAGACATGTTTTTAAAAGGAAAACCCGGGTAAACCTGGGAAGTAGGCAAACCAGGAGCTTTGTAATACATGTGAATGAAAAAGTAATTCATTTTCTAGATAGCTGATTATACTTTGAAGACAGTCAGGCAAAGAATGGCCCATAAAATCAGTGGTGAAGACGGGAAAGAAAGAATAGATAGAAGGCAAGAAGATGATGCTTTTCGGCGTAGTTAGCTTGGCTAGGGGGCAAGCAAAGAGAAATCTTTAACGTCCCGCAAAACTGTAACAATTAGACCTGAGGAGAAAAAATCAACGAACTGGTGTTGTGCTGAAAAAGGTGCTTTGCTGTCTTTGTCAGCAGGGTTGCTGGGTGCGGGGGTCGGCGCGGGGACGCAGGGCGCCGGCCCGAGCGGTGTCTTGGACTTTGACCTTGATTGCCAAATCAATCACGCTGATTTAAAGGGACTTCTCTGACGTTAACATCGGCACTTGGCAATTATTCTGCGGAAATTCTATTACAATGTTGGTATCTCGCTGTCATGCAGGGCACATCAATTCCGACACAGGAACGCGGAGCGACGGCTGGATTATTATTCATTTATTTATTTTCTTTTTATATATTTATTTATTATTACGAAACTTTTTTTCTTCACTTTCAACGCATTCAACGACGACGTCCGGGGGACTTAGAAGAAATTTGTAAAATTCACCCGGAGCTCCGTGCCCGAGGGCCGGCTCATACCTGCTGCAGCTGCTGGCTGCCGTCGAGCTGTGAGAGACGCACACCCACACCCCCACACACACACACACATAACTGACAGCTAATAATGCGCGGATGTGACAAACGTGATGAATTACTTCATTAGGGTACTTTAGCTTAGTGTTGTGTACAGAATTAACCAATCACATTCATTCACCACATTATTCACATTATTTCATATATATATATATATATATATATATATATATATATATATATATATATATATACATTAACGGCTACATTACGCCGCCGACTCTGTGTGATCCATACAGTGCTCAGCAAAGTTGGGACAGTGCTTCACAAAACAGATGATAAAAGACACAAATATCTTCCTCAGACCCATCCACAGTCTCTAAACCCTGGAACACCCAACACCCTTGTGTAAAAGTGTGTTTTGTTTAGGATTCATGGTCACTGAATATATTTTGGTGTACGCCTAAGCGCTCACAAACATGCCCAGACGTGTTCCTTCACACATTTGTTATGACATTGACGATCTTCCAGTAGCTTAGCATGAGTAGTGCATTACGGGTCGCGGCAACAGAGAACATTGACGTTTCGCGCGGTTCGGACCGTGCAGAACCTGTCCTTGCTGTTGTTCATCACACCTAAGATCCACAACTAAGGTGTCTCCGGCCGCATCAATGTTCAAGAAAACACTCCGCACACGACTTGATGCATGTCATCAAAGGAACATGCAGACCAGCAATTGCACCATAGCGAAGGTCTGCGTGGATGTTTATTTCAATTTGCCAAAACTAACGTCACGCTGTTCTGGAAACTTTGGACCACAGAGTAGACTGACTCAACAGTTTCAAATAGGTTGTTTTTTTTTAATTGAAGGGTACGGGTTATAGGTCACATTAATGGTGCAAAAAGTTTTATTTTTGTATAAAAAAAAACTTGGCAGAAACACTGATTTGGTAAGATGAAGGGCCCCTGCCGGCCCCGGCCTCGCGCCGGGGTGTTCGGGTGGACGGTTCCTTCGGCCTGCGGGTCGACCTCTGAGCGTTGGCCGTTGCTGCCTTCCACCTGTGACACAACCAGACGGCTTGTCTTCATCTCGTAGCAAGGAGAGCGGTCGCTCAGCAAAACACAAAGTGGAGCCACCGAGACTTTGTTTTCCCTGGGTTGGCATTTAATGACCGAAATGGGGATCTGTTTATACCTGAAGCGTCCGGACCTTGATGTCTACACGCATTGTGTACTGGACTACATCAAGTTCTGCATGGAAACTGTGTCCCAACAAAAGACTATACGGACACTTATTGGTGAGTCCTTGTGATCGAACAAAGGCTTGCAAGGTTACAAGTATAGGTCACGGGCTGTGTGTACTCAGAATTGAGGTCTCCCCACATCACCATGTGTTCATTTTGCGGCGCTTGAGCCTGTGTGTGTGGATGCATGTGACGGTGTAGCCTAGAGCTGAAAGATTATGACCGAGCTGGTGGCTCGAGATTAAATTTCCACCTTTATATAGTGTAAAAAGACATCCTGAAGCCTTTGTTGATATTACGGGGAAAATGATTTGGTTAATTCAATTTGATTGGCTTCAAACTTTGAAAAGGACTTTTTTTTTGTAAATAGCAGCACTGTGATCCAGTCCGAGCTACCAGTCGGGCGCTTAAGTCAGATTTACCTGCACATTAGGGCCATATTTATTCAGCCTCTCCACCCCGGAGTCAAATTCAACTCTGCTAAAACTACAACCTCAAGTTGAACTGCCTTGACCTGAACGCAACGCCTTAGACCGCACTGCCATCAAAACGAACAGGTCAGAGCGGGGCTGGTAACTGCAGCCAGGCGGCAGACAGGTAGTGACATTGCAAGGTCAAGTTCAAAGGGGTGGGTGGGGGTGTATTATTTTTTTATTCCCCAGCCATTCTTTTTGTATTTATTTAATTACTCCGACTTTTACCTGCTGGTACGCCGTCCGAATTCCAAATAAATCACAATCATTGATTAAAAACAGTCAAATAAGGGAACGGGCCAATTCAAGATAGCTGCCGCACTGTGGGGGAGGCTTTTCAAAAAAGCTGCACAATGGAGTAGCAGTCTTATACGCCGTAGTAAGTTATTTACGCGGGTGCCCTCAAGCAACTCCCAACGAACTCTGTAAGTCACCCGCCGTTCCACCCGAGCCTCCCTCCTAAAAAGACATCCTGAAGCCTGGGCAGTCATTAATTTGATTGTCCAATATTTCCCTTATGAGATAATGCCTCTCATAGCAAATGTGTACAGCGCGAGCTGAAATCACACCAGTCATCATGAAGTGCTTCGAGAGGCTGGTTCTCCAGCACATCAGGGACTGCCTTCCTCCCACTCTGGACCCCTACCAGTTTAAAACCAAGATGCATCTGACAAGCCAACTGATTGAATGCCCATGACCAAAACAGGAATGAAAAACGTGCGGATCCCAGTGTGGTTGTGGCTCTTCTCCAGCTGGACGTTGAGACGGGGAGAAAAGGGGCTTGATGTGAACCTACTTCTCGTTGAACGCAACGCCTTAGACCGCTCTGCCATCCTGGCATTACAAAACATTTAAAACTCTTAAAATTAAATTTTAGAACCCATTGTGGCCCATCAATCAAAAAGGTTGCCAACCCCTGCTCTAAATAGTCCAGAGGTGTCACTGAATGTGTCTGCGTGTGCCCTGTGATTGGCTAACTTAACTTATAAAGAGTGTTTAGGCCTTGAGCATGTCACAATACGAGACCTTAAGCAGAGTAGTAAATGTAGCTCTGTGCGTAGCTACGGAGCGCTCAACGAGCTTCTCCTTAGTAGATTGCAGTCAAACACCAGCCGCATACTGTATGGTTTCTCAGTGACTGGGATGAATAGTGACGTTTCATGTATGAAAAATTGTGGGCGGAAATATTGCATATTTATATATATATATTTTTTATTACCCCTAATTCGTATTTAATGAGGTTATCTATGCTTTGATGATTACGGCGATGAAAGCGGGAAGGAAGTGACATCACAGGCTTCTTCAGATTGACAAATTGGATTAAGTTGGAAGGACCAATTTACAGACGGGTCCTCGGTTTGCGCCCAAGTTCCATTTTAGTGGGACTCTCCCATCGAAGGTCAAGTGAAGTTGTTGTCCTTTTACTGATATTAAGGGTCCCAGGTGGGGTCGGAACAATTTTAAAAAATGGTGTTTACTGAATGCAATAAAGGGAAGTATAGTTAATGTGGCAATTAGCAGGTGTGGAGAAGCTTCATTCATTTTTTTTAGCTTCACTGGTTATATCATTGGTTCTTATTTTATTAGTTCCACGTGCATGAGAACTGGTGCGGCGATAGCACGATCGTCGAGAAGCACTCTTGCCCGGGCAGAAGAGGTGCGGGCCAGCACGGGCGTCTCCACACTCCCCTGCTGTTCTCCGCGCACCCTCTCTCTCATTATCAAGTTCCGTCTGCTGCTCCCCTCTGACACGACGCGGCGAAATTGTGACTGGATTTGCTTGGTTTCCACTCCAGCAGGACTGACGGAGAGAGCAAACATTTTTATGAAATTACTTGAGATATTATTCTTTTCTCATCCTACCGGACATAAAGTGGATTAAAAGTTTGTGTCTCTGCTTGTTCGCTAACTCCTCGCAAATGATTTGATGGCTGCCGTTTTCCGTGTGTAAATATCCACTCTGAACTGGTTGCAAGCCAATCGCAGAGCACACATAGACGAACAGCCATTCGCGCTCACACTCACACCTAAGGACAATTTAGAGTGTCCAATCAACAGCGGCCGTCAGGTCGTAGGTGCGCTGGCTCTTCTTTTTGGGTCTAGCGCCGGCTGGGGACGCCTCGGGCCCCGCGCCCTCCTCCAGTTCAAGAGCAACTATCATAGAAAACATGTTCATCTACATCAACTCTAGTCACAGGATACACGCGGGTTCAGTGCTTCGCGGGTCTAAAAAATATTCGGAATCAGGGGCTTTTTTTAGTCAGAATCCTCTACGGGACCTTGAATCGTCCATGCATTTTTTTTTTGTTTTTTTTATATTAAGAGTCTCCCCAGGAGGCGTGGGTTCGAATCCCACCTCAGACAGAGCCCATTGTAACAGCACCTCTCTGAATGGACGAGTCTCATGAAGTGCTGCATCCATGAGTGACTGATGCTAATAACTGCATAAAAAAGTTTGCCTATAGAAGCCTGGAAAGTCATTAATTTGATTGTCCAGTATTTCCGAGCGTGGAAGGGTTTCTTTAGCAGTCCGAGGCCGGGCGCGGACTCAGGTCTGGATACGGATCCCAAATCCTCATAGTGAGCCCACAAAAAAAAAAAAAGTCAAATGTCGTGAATTTAATATATATATATATTGGAAGGCTGTTGGCGGGCGCGGCGCGGCTCATAGCCGGCCCTCGGGCACGGAGCTCCGCATTTTTCTATAAGCAACCCTTATGATTGTAACGTATTTTTAAAATGTTCAATAAACAAAGGATAGATCACAGCTGAGTGAATCCAAATTAACTTTAAATTCACGTGTCAGAAATGTTTGAGCGACCATCCGCGAACGCCACGTAAAGGGCAATGAGAACAGGCAAATACATGAACTAATCAGGTTTAATTCGTATCTGTCGGAGAGGATGCACCGTGTAATTCATGGCAATGCGACTTCGGATCGCTGATACTCATAACTGAGCCTTCGTGTCTGCTGGCGCTGTACACTTTTTCTAAGTGTTGCAATATCTCATGTGACATCATCACTGCAACCACTTGCTAATCCCCTCCTGATTTTATGTTATTACAATACTTCTATCACTGTAGTATTTCTACCACTGCAGGATACAGTGAGTGGCCGTTTGTCCCAAATAAGGACCCATCATGCGACACTCTGAAGAAGGCCCTGTCGCCAGGGCAACGCCACTAATAAAAATGGAGCTTGACCTAAGAAGTCGAGCCGACGTTTATTTATTAGATGTGGGCCGTCCGCTTGACGGCGACTATCTGGGGTCTAAGGCGTTGCGTTCAGGTTGCAGTAACCCCAGGAGGCGTGGGTTCGAATCCCACCTCAGACAGAGCCCATTGAAAGTACCAAGCAAGACCGCTCCGCCATCCTGGCAACTGGTCACCAGCCAAGATCTATCTCTAAAGGGAATTAGTGTGCAATTCCTGCCACATTCCAAAAAATATAAAAACCTGCATGTTAAATTGAGTTTCGATGACTCTTTACATCCCTGGTGAAAGCAATACTTGTTGGATAAATGTCACCACACATTTAAATATCTGATTGTTCGTCTCTGTGTGCCCTGCAATTGGCTGGCAACCAGTTCAGGGTGTCCCAAATGAAAGGTGGCATTTTGAAACTGTCTGAACGGCGAACCCCCATGCATGTCAATTTTTTTTTTCAGGGCACACCCAGGTCTCTTAGCTGGCTTGAGGCTGCACTTGACTTCATCAAAATCTCTCTCTCTCTCTCTGCTAATCACATACAAACTGTGGGTGGGCTGCTATGTACCCGACCTGTCAACTTTTGTGATTTTCAAAAAAACCAAGTCGCCGGGTACCCAACTCCGATAAATGTAGTTTCTGTAACGCAGTAAGGCTCATCCGTCGCCCATTGAGGTTGCACAAGTGCTGGAGAAGCAGTTCTGAGCGCATGATTGTGATGTTTTTATAGCCATGTATGTGCAGAGCACCAGACCGACAAGACTGTAGAAAGTCAGAGGTCGGAAAAACAGCAAAAATGTCAGTAACTGAGTGAGTGATTTGTCACATGACTTCTTGCATGGCCAGCAGCGCATTCCAACGCCTTAGACCGCTCCGCCATCCTGGCACCTGGTAATGCTCTCTTGAATGTGTTTGCTTTGTTCTTGCTTGGTACTTTCAATGGGCTCTGTCTGAGGTGGGATTCGAAAAGTTTTATTTTTTTAAATACTGTGATATTTTGTTGTCATGCTTTTGTATATTTTCATTTAATATTAAATATATATTTTTTTTCATATTCTTCCTGATGACATCATCAAATGACGTTTCGCGCGGTTCGGATGACCCTGCCCTTCTCCCGCGTGGGCGAAGAGGAGAGTGGACGAATCGCTAATTATTTTTTTAAATAAGTAAATTCATTCTGAATAGACCAAAAATGGAGCACCCTCATTTGTAAAATGAAACAAGCATGAAAAATGGTTAGCAACCCTTTTTTATTCGCTTTGACAAAAATCTCTGAGCTATTATCTGTACCTTAGCTCCACTCTGCAAAAATACAAGCCGTCATTGGTCCCTTACAATTATAACAACAAAGCCCCACTGCTGATTGATGCAATGAAGCCTACACTTTGTTATTTTTGGAACAGAAATGAAATCACAGTTTAATTTATGGATATATTTACACATATATACAGGTAGGACGTTCTGACAGTTTAAGGACGTTTTATTTACAGGTGAAGGGAAATCTGAACCATCAGGCGCTTGACCTAATTACACGAGGATCCGGCCAGCCCTTTTCGGAGAGATCCGAGAATTTTATCAGCTGATGTTCCATGAGGGCGTGACTTACGGTGAAGACGGCGGATAGTTGTGTAAAGGTTCTGAGCATTTTAAAGACAACAATGGGCTCTGTCTGAGGCGGGATTCGAACCCACCTCTTCGGTGCGGATGACCCTGCCCTTCTCCCGGTAGGCTCCAGCACCCCCCGCAATCGGAGGCGTGGGTTCGAAGGAAATTCATTAAATATTTAGAGAGTGGGTCGAATTTACCGACATGGGCAAAATGACATCTTCCAAGGATACGACGTCAGATGCCTATTTCCCCCCCCACAGCATATAATTTTTCTCAGGCATTCGCCAAAAAAAACAACAAAAAAGAAATGTTGCAGCATCTTGCCGAGTCAATTATTTGAACTTTTCTTCTCTTGCCTATTCACGCAGATCTAATAACAATTTCTAGAAAAACGATAGGGACCTCGCAGCGGTCACTGCTCACAACATATCTCTACTGAAGATTAATTGTCATGCGCTAAAGTAATTGGTTTTGTTTCATTCGTGAACTTGTTCGTTAAAATGTGTAAAATTCTGATCCATTTTCTTAAACTTTACACACACATCAGGCCGAGCAAATTTATAAATATATATATATATAACATGCGGTGGGTGGTCATATAAATAATGGTTTCCACTGCAGTGCCTCTTTTCAACAATGAAAGCGCTGTACACATTTGCTATGAGAGGCATTATCTCATAAGGGAAATATTGGACAAGCAATTTCGGTCACTCTTTTAAAGTCACCTACGTGTTTTGTCCGAGTGCAGCTAGCGTACTTAGCGACCTTGTGTGCATGCGCCGCAGATTGTGAGACTCAATAGTGAGCCACGCTGCGTCATCCGCACGTCAATTGATTCAGGATCAATTGGTCCGGCTAAAAATTCAGAGACACTCAGAGGACACTACAGCGCTCCCTTACCTCTTCTGGCACCATTTTTCAAACCCTTTATTTAAACCAACAGTGGCATCTACAGGACCTAAAAATACAACAATTGATTCATGAAGCAAATTTGAAGCTTCATTTCCCCATCACTAGCTGACAGCAACGCAGTGTTGTCTTTGGCTGGCATTTTAGATTTAGTCTTAGTCTTTTGGATGAAACTGCTTATTAACTTTTGTCACATTTTGTCGACTAAAACTAGACTAAAACTATCACGAATAGGAATGACGAGGGGTCAAACAAACCAAAAAAAAACCCAACTTGAAATCGGAAAACGCCGGCCGTCTAACCGCTCCAGCGCCCCGTCGTGCCGCTCGGCGAAACTACAATGCCCCCGAATATTTTTTAGACCCGCGAAGCACTGAACCTGCATGCAATATTATAATAACCTGTTTAATATCATCATTCCATCCATTTTCAATTTAGTGTTAATTTTCTAGCCAACATCTCGTATATAATTGCAACTGCGGGGAATAATCTGGTCATTTTACCATTCGATCATTCGAAGCTGCTTCACTTACTGACGGGTTTCGGCGAGGTCCCTATTGTTTTTGTCGAAAATATTATTACTTTTATTATTATTATTATTATTATTATTATTAGGGCCTCGCCTACACTAAACTTTCACAGGTTGAGCACTTGGCCCGAATATGAGCACCTTCCCTGGGCACAGGCGGTTGACACACGCCAAAAAACAAAAAAAAAAAACACCTCACTGGATGAACACGACTCCTTTTATGACAGAAGACCATTTGTACAGAAAACACTGACAATTGGGTATGTTCTCAGTGTGGGAAATCATCAACTTCAAAGTTGTCTTTAAAACGGCACACAAGAACACACAGTGGAGAAGATTTAGGGAAAAAAAGTTGTCCAAGAGATGCTTGGAGCAGTGCAAGTCTCTGTGCTGGCTACTGTCTTCCAAACATCCTCATTTTGGGTCACCACAATGGACTTTGTGTAGAAATTATTATTGGGGTTAGCTTCAAGTCGTTAGCCTTTGGCTAACGTCATACACTGAAAGGCCCCCAGTCGTCCGCTAGCTTTCGTTGCGCACGTGTGCAACGTGCGTGACCATCGTGAAACCTGATTTTCTTTCATTTATGGGCGTAAAAATGCTGAAAATTTGGCTATTTGGCTATATTATATGATTACCAACTGCCTGAATCAGGAAGCAGTATTGACTATGTCCTGTGGTAATATTCAACAATCATCCCAGACATCCACGTCGCCAAACTTGACATTCTCGGCCTCCCTGCCCTCACACGCATCTGGATTAATATATATATATATATACGGGGAGAGAGAGAGTGAAATTCATGTTATAATAAAAAAACTCTTTTTTTTCATACTTTGTCCGATTGTAAAGACTAGACTGTACATTTGTAAAGTAATCACTAAGTTACAAAAAGATGTGCAAGATACAATAACATAAACTTGCAATCGTATTGGAGGGAATACATTTCCAGAATAGATATACATCAGTCTCAGAATAGAGTTAACAGACAGCACAATTCAATCAGAATTAAACATAGCAAAAATTATCTCACTGGGGAAAATCGATGAACATTTTGAATGAAACTTCTGTCACCTTATTCACTAATTTAAATTTCTTTTCAACATCAATTCTTTACACTCCAGTTCCAGTATGATATTATGTGTGACATCAATACAGAATCAGACTGGACTTCAGCACAGATCTTGTGACTGTTTTAATAACAAGGAGGGTTGAAGATTATTCTACCAATTGTGCCATCTATAACATCAGTAATAATAGCGTCAAAAATAGCCCAAGAGAGACAATGCAACCCTTAAACTGAACGGATACACCAGAAGGAATAGCATTAAAAAAAAAAAAAACGGCATAAGCGGCTTGGTGGACATTAACAGTCTGAGTTTGACTTCATGCAAACATTGCTTGTGTGACATTTATCACACATATCGTACCTAACATGATGAAACATGTAATACACAAAGTATTATTTTGCTGCCTTTTCTGATTCCAGGAGTGGGAATGGACTGCTGTGTGATCCCTCTAAGGCACGGCGGATTGTCTTTAGTTCAGACGACAGACTTCTTTTACCCACTTGTGGAGGATCCCTACATGATGGTGAGGATTTTCCTCCAAGGGGTAGTTCTGAGGTTCTTGGTTTCGCCTTTGATAGTTCCAGTTCACCCACATCTCGAATGATAGCCGCTGTGGATATCTACAATCATGAATTCGAGTTGTTCTTGAGAAACGCCACAAGGGCCACCCCTCTTTTTAAAGCCAAACACAATAATACAAGTAGAGAATACTTTACTCTTTAGCACATCAGGTTTTTTTAAATAGTTTCTTTTTTTTATAGTACATATTTCCTGGGAAACAATTACAATTTGCTCTAAATAATAAATAGAGAAGACTTTTATATTGTTTTTATCTACACCATACGGTGAGCGATTTTTGACGCAGCCTATCCCGTTTCTGCAAGCGGAGCTGGTAATTTATAGTACACAAATTGTGAAACATTAGGAAAGTGTGTTTTATAAGAATTCAGGTTTCATTATTCCACGGCAGAAGTGGCAAAAATAGTCAAATTTGACTAAAACTGTAGTAGTCTTGTGCTTTGAAAAAGTAGAAGTAGTAATTTTGCTCCAGTACTTAAAAAGAAGTAGACTTAAGTGTACATACAGGTACAAAATAATTTTACTGTTCATGAATGTAGTTTTCAAATGTAGTAATAAAGTATATTTTATTTTATTATTTATTTATTTTTATATAAAGTTCAGTTCATTTGCAATGACAGTTACCGCATTGGCTAATACAATTGATGATTGAGAAGATGTTTTAAAGTCAGGCTTGGCGATGGACCAATAATATGCCAATAATATTTTTGGGGTGTTTGATGCATGTGAGTCTTTTCTGACTAATTTTCAGTCGGATTCGTCAAAAGGGCACCGTGCAGTACGTGAAAATTAAAATAAAAACAAATTTTTGATGCCTTTCTACACTATATAAAGGTGGAAATTTACATTGGAAACGTTTGGTTTAGCTGTTATCATTTGGGTTTGGAGCGATTATTTTGGGAGTTGGAATTCCGGAGCCTGTACTTTGAGCCAAAAAGGAGCCTGAATCGGAAGCTTCGGAATCGGTATTATCGTGACGGAAATTGGACATTTTTGCTTTGCTGAGGCTGCGCAGCTTGAGCGCTCCCTCTCGTATTAAATGTCAAAATGTGTTGCTGCGATGTATGCTGATTTCATTACCAGTTGGATCACCGTTTATTCGCCAATCACTTAGGGGGGACTTTGAGTATGTGGCAGTCGAGGGAGCAAGGCCGTGCCCGGCGCGAGGCCGGGGCCGGCAGGGGCCCTCCGATGTGGGTTCGAATCCCACCTCAGACAGTGCCCATTGAAAGTACCAAGCAAGAACAAAGCAAACACATTCAAGAGAGCATTACCAGTTGCCAGGATGGCAGAGCGGTCTCAGGCGTTGCGTTCAGGTCGCAGCCTCCCCAGGAGGCGTGGTTTCGAATCCCACCTCAGACAGAGCCCATTGAAAGTACCAAGCAAGAACAAAGCAAACAAAGTCAAGAGAGCATTACCAGTTGCCAGGATGGCAGAGCGGTCTAAGGCGTTGCGTTCAGATCGCAGTCTCCCCAGGAGGCGTGGGTTCGAATCCCACCTCAGACAGTGCGCATTGAAAGTACCAAGCAAGAACAAAGCAAACACAGTCAAGAGAGCATTACCAGATGCCAGGATGGCATAGCGGTCGAAGGCGTACACATTTGCTATGAGAGGCATTATCTCATAAGGGAAATATTGGACAATCAAATTAATGGCTGCCCAGGCTTCAGGATGTCTTTTTACTCTATATAAAGTTGGAAATTTACATTGGAAACGTTTAGTTTAGCTGTTAATGAAGTTTCGTTTTTTTAGTGCTGAAAATTCATTGTCTGCTGGCGCTGTACACTTTTTCTAAGTGTTGCAATATCTCATGAAGGAAATACTGGACAATCAAATCAATGACTTTCCAGGCTTCAGGATGCCTTTCTACACTATATAAAGGTGGAAATTTACATTGGAAACGTTTGGTTTAGCTGTTATAAAAGTTTGGTTTTTTAGTGCTGTAAATGCATTTTCAGCTCGCACTGTACACATTTGCTATGTGAGGCATTATCTCATAAGGGAAATACTGGACAATCAAATGAATGACTTCCCAGGCTTCAGGATGCCTTTTTACACTCTATAAATGTGGAAATTTACATTGGAAACGTTTGGTTTAGCTGTTAATGAAGTTTCGTTTTTTTAGTGCTGAAAATTCATTGTCTGCTGGCGCTGTACACTTTTTCTAAGTGTTGCAATATCTCATGAAGGAAATACTGGACAATCAAATTAATGACTTTCCAGGCTTCAGGATGCCTTTCTACACTATATAAAGGTGGAAATGTACATTGGAAACGTTTGGTTTAGCTGTTATAAAAGTTTGTTTTTTTAGTGCTAACATCGGTGACGGCTCGGATGAATATGACATGTTTTCATGCTGGTCTTTTGGAAATTTGTTGTTTTTGTGCTTCTTGCTTTTTAGTCGGTGAAAGAGGAAGAGTTTTGTGGATCCGCTGGTGCTCCCGCAGGGTCGCGGCGGCGGCGAAACACTTGCCGCACTGCGCGCAGCGGTGGGGCTGCGAAAATATCCGCCGGGGACCTCACGGGGGCTGGACGCGCAAGTATTTGAGGAAAAGGAGGGTCACAGCCTTTGACCTGATCAGCAACCGGACCTTGAGAGCGCCGCTAGCCGGGACCTGGACTTGGGGCGAACGCGAGTCATCTTCCTTCACCGGACAGGACAACGAAAACAGGAGAATGCTTTGACAATGGGAAATGAGATTTAGCAGACAACACAACCAGATTGAGTAGCGATTTTTATGAAATACAAATTGGCGTCAAGTCCAAGCAGCAACTTTGGCGCAGATTTCCCGGCTGCTCCACTGATTCCTCTCGCCCCAATAGTTCTTTAAGTCTTGCACCAAGATGAACATTTCTATAGTCATGAGCATATTCGTTCAAACTTTGGGTCTTGGACTTTGCCCCATTAACCGCGATAACCGAGGATTCGCGTTCTTCGTTACGGCGGCATCACGGGTTCGAATCCCACCTCAGACAGAGCCCATTGAAAGTACCAAGCAGGAACCCCGGAATATGCAAGGGACAATCAAATCAATGACTTTCCAGGCTTCAGGATGCCTTTCTACGCAAAGTGATGGCGGCAGCTGCCACAACAATGCTTATAAATGACTGTTTTACAATACCAACTTTAGAACAGAGAATGTTGTCACCTATGTCATACATTGTAATGTTTAATAAATAAATGGAAACGAATTGATAAGCTCTAACCATCCATTTTCACATTGACTCAGCTTGCTCACAAGGAAATAGGCATACGTCGTCTCTTCCTCCTCAGCTCGCGGGGAATATCGGGTCTCGCTCCGAAAGCCCACGCGGGGTTAGCACGGAACCTGGCTGCGGTCATTTACATTGGAAACGTTTGCGCTTCTTTGTGGCGGCTATTTGGTGATTAAGGGCTATACAAATAAAATTTACTTGACTTGACCTCATTAATTTCTACCTCATATGGTCACTAAACTACCTTCAATTGCAGCAGGACGGGATTTAAACCTTGTTTTTTTTTGTATATGAAAGACTGATTCAAACTTCCCAAGAATGTGGTGTGAACTATGTTGTGTGCCCTTGCATCAAGGCAACTGTTAAAGTTCTTGTGTGTCAAATTGAACGTATTGTCCAGTATTTCAAAATAATAATTGGCCGGGGTTATAATCGTACTGTCGAATGAAACAGTATCGTTTTTGTTGCCTTTTGTTGTTGATTTGTCCACGCCCCGTTGTTTGTCCCTGCTGAGAGCTTCAATAAATCCCGCCCCCCTTCGCGGGGCGGCGCCGGGCGTCCGCCGGTGAAATACCACTACTCTTATCGTTTCCTCACTCACCCGGTGAGGCGGGAAGGGCTCGATATTTGACAATTAGTCATTTTAAGTTTAAATGTACAGTCCATTTGAAACAAAAAATTTTAGCCCCAGTGTTTGTCCCAGGTCTTAAGATGCTACAGACAGAATTTTAAGGCAATCAGATGAAGCCTTTAGGATCATGAAAGACCGAAGGAAGGCTGTTGGCGGACGCGGCGCGGCTCACAGCCCGCACTCAGGCACGGAGCTCCGGGGGAATTTCCGAGCCCATTGAAAGTACCAAGCAAGAACAAAGCAAGCTGCTTTAGCAGGTAGCCACTCGCGTGGTGACGGAACCGTAAAAACAAATGTGGTCTGAAAATTAAAATAAAAACAAATTTTTGATTCCACTTGGCGGCGCAAGCTTCTTGACGATGGCTCGCTTCTTGACCATGCGCATGACGCGCCCCTCTCGTGGCGGGGCGGCGCGGGGAAGATCGATTCTACAATGTGAAACTTTCCAAACACATTTGAAAAAAAAAAAATATATATATATATATATCCTAAAACAAAAAAGACAAGAAGCCAACTTAGTAAAGCTATTTAATGATTGTGAAACCTTATGGGACATGCTGAAATGTCTTCACACCACAATATTGCATGTACATAGAGTGCTTTCAGTTCCATGCATAATTTCAATTAGGCGAAAGACTTTCGTATTGTGACATCCTCAAGGCCTAAACACTCATCCGATCAAAAATAAGTTGGCAGCCGTCTTCAGGGCCTGAATATCCTCAAATGTGAAAAATTTCGAGAAGATGGATCATCTGAATCATTTTACAGGAACTTTTGTTGCCTGGGTGGGGTCGTGTAAATGTTTTTAATGTACATACTGATAGGGTCGCTGTCCGGCCGAAGCCGGAAGCGAAGGGTGAACTCCACAAACGCTGACCACAAGAAGAGTTTCAGACCAGATGTTTATTGGGGCCGACAGAGAACAATCAATCCATATCCGCACTATGATATGGACTAGGGAAGAACATAGCCCCCACAATGGACTTTGTGTAGAAATTATTATTGGGGCCCGTCTTTATCAGCTGATGTTCCCTGCGGGCCCTGTAGAGGGACACGGCAGAGTTGGAGCGCAGAGGGAAAGAACCGTTGCATTCATTGCCGATGAACATGTTCTTTTTAACCGTAACAGTTTATTGAACGGAAAGAGAGTGCGGTGGAAACGTTTCCAATGTAAATTTCCACCTTTATATCGTGTAAAAAGCACGCCTCCTGGGGAGACTGCGACCTGTACATATTTTAACTTGAAAAAAATGAAATGAATAAACATTGTTAATGTTTTATTTTCTAAATACTGTGGTGTGTCAAAGACAGATATAGTGTTGTAATGCTTTTGTTCATTTTCATTTACAATTAAATGTTTTGTTTTTTTTATCCGATGGGGTTCTAGAACCCATTGTGGCCCGCCAATCAAAAAGTTTGCCCACCCCTGTTATAAACTATAAAATAAAAATCCTGATTGTTCCTGCTATGCATGTGTTGGCCTCTTGGGGGCAGTGTGGTGCAGTGCATTACTGGAATATACCTTACACTGAGAATGAGATGAGTAGAAGAAGAAAATTGCTCTATTAATGTACTGCCACTTTTTTCCACAGATTGTGAAGAATGTCTTGTTATATTTCTTGTATGTACGTGTTCCTACGGCATTTGTGTGTGAATATTTGTTATTTTAAAAAAATATCATGTTGATGCTAATTTTCTGTTAGATGTCAATAAGATTTTATGTGCACTTAGCATTAGGAGTGGTTACAGTATACATTATAATGAGTAATTAACGGCTCGTCGCACACGACGGTTTTCATCTACGAGTGGCCCGCCGTCCCCAGCACCGCCGCCGCTTTCCGTGGAATTCCGATTGTTTAGATTGCACGCCAGGACACGCACGCCACAAAAGTTTGGTTGGAGGAAGATCCATCCAAACGTTTCCAATGTAAATTTCCACCTTTATATAGTGTAAAAAGACATCCTGAAGCCTGGAAAGTCATTAATTTGATTGGCCAGTAATTGTGGACTTTGATTTCCAAAAAGTTAAAATGAAAAAAAAAATATTCATTCTTTAATATTTGTTTTCTGAGCTTGCTTACCTTACTTGACAATTTGATGTTATTACGGCAAGTTCCCATGTACTTTTGAGCCCCTGAAAATTAGATGAAAAATGAATTTTTTTTGAAAACTGGAAATGAGAAGGAGGTCAAGGAGTATGCCCAGGTGTTCCGTGAACATGCCAACAAGCTTGTGTTAACTGTTGTGCTAAAAACTTCCCGCTAACTGGACCATTGAATGATTCGATTCATAATTCACATGAATTATTGTGAAGACTAGGTCAAGCCATGATTGTTATTTGTCACTCGCAGTTGAAGTTTATTCTGAAACTGATTACAAGTTAATATGGTCGAAAGTCCGACTTTTGCCCTTTTTTGCATGTTTACAAAGACTTTTGTATTGTGACATGCTCAAGGCCTAAACACTCAAATTGGGAAATAAGTGAGGTCCACGGCGAAAGGCAGCGACGGATCGCCGTTAATTTTATTATTGATATTTGACTGATTCATTAAAAGCAGACAATTATGTTTTAGGTTAATTTTTTACCTGACATGTTTCGGCGAGTCTTTTGCCTTCTTCAGAGTGTCGCATGATGGTGTCTGCCTCACGACACCCAGATTGAGCTGCAGAAGGGCCGTAGAGTTCTCTAAATAAGAGGAGGACGCCAGGCAGCCCTGGAAGCCTTCGCGCGAGTGCACCAGCTTGGGAAGGTCGGCGCTCTCCCCATGTTACTGCAAGAGTC